>NC_054706.1:81255527-81271608 GCF_016097555.1 Gigantopelta aegis | reverse complement strand
ACAAAGTTCAGGTGTATATATGAAGCTATATAATACAAAGTTCAGGTGTATATATGAAGCTATATAATACAAAGTTCAGGTGTATATATGAAGCTATATAATACAAAGGTCAGGTGTATATATGAAGCTATATAATACACATGTTTCAAGGTGTATATATGAAGCTATATAATACAAAGTTCAGGTGTATATATGAAGCTATATAATACAAAGGTTTCCAGGTGTATATATGAAGCTATATAATACAAAGGTCAGGTGTATATATTACGTGGGGCGGTGATTTCATCATACCGTACTGTCGGCAGGTGTGCCAGTAAGTAAATAAATACATAAATAAAAATAAACAGGATAATATAAAAAATAAATAAAAAGGATAATATAAAAATTAAAAAAAAAAAAAATTAAAAAAAAAAATAAAATAAAAAATGCTGACATTATTGACAGAAATTCAGTTGCACAATATCATATTTAGTGAATTGCTTGCAGTTGCAGGTGCACATATAGGTGCTAAAATGGCTTCATTGGTGTTTCCAGATATTTATTGGTATGTTTGAGCTTCATTGTTGTGTTTCCAGATATTTAATGGATCACATGTGGGCTTTTGTGAGCTTCATTGGTGTGTTTCCAGATATTTAATGGATCACATGTGGGCTTTTGTGAGCTTCATTGGTGTGTTTCCAGATATTTAGTGGATCACATGTGGGCTTTTGTGAGCTTCATTGGTGTGTTTCCAGATATTTAGTGGATCACATGTGGGCTTTTGTGAGCTTCATTGGTGTGTTTCCAGATATATAGTGGATCACATGTGGGCTTTTGTGAGCTACATTGGTGTGTTTCCGGATATTTAATGGATCACATGTGGGCTTTTGTGAGCTTCATTGGTGTGTTTCCAGATATTTAGTGGATCACATGTGGGCTTTTGTGAGCTTCATTGGTGTGTTTCCAGATATTTAGTGGATCACATATGGGCTTTTGCGAGACACATGTAGTGATTAGTGTTAATTAATTGGCTTCAGTAAGCTTAACAGTGGTTGTTAACATGCATTATGTACAAATGGGCCAGTGAGATAACAGCGTATTCATATAGTTAATGCATATAAAAATTGTGTATCATAGATACTTGGCAACTATGTTATGGTTTAATGAACTTTTCTTTTTTGAGCATAATGCCACCGCAAAGCAAACGAAAATCGGCCGTGGGAAACAAGTCTCTAGCAAGACCAAAAAGGAGGCGGTCTGCAAGGGGACCAGCAACCGTTGAGGAGACTGTGGAGCCATCCACATCACAGATGTCTGAGACAACAACAACGGGTCCAGATGCGTCGGGGCAATCCACATCACAGATGTCTGAGACAACAACAACGGGTCCAGATGTGTCGGGGCAATCCACATCACAGATGTCTGAGACAACAACAACGGGTCCAGATGTGTCGGGGCAATCCACATCACAGATGTCTGGGACAACAACAACGGGTCCAGATGTGTCGGGGCAATCCACATCACAGATGTCTGAGACAACAACAATGGGTCCCGGTGTGTCGGCAATTGCTGCTGAGGTGATACGCCAGTTGAAGGAAGAGGGTTTGGTCCTGCGACAAGCTCCGTCAGCAACAGGAACCAGCCCAGCTGCTGCTAAAGATGTTAGATCGGGGCCGCGTTTCGGGGAAGTAATTTCTACCGCACCAGCGCCCAGTACGTCACAGGAACAGCCGACATTTATCACTGGTGCCATAGAGCAACTGACAAGTACGGCAGCACTGGGCCGTGATGATTATTCAATTAATGGTTTGAATGGTAGCATCTCCCGCCCTCTTGATATAAATGTTGACGTTCGTCACAAAGAAAGAATTTGGTCTGACCAGTTTGTTGATTTTGGTCAGCTTTTGCAAAATCGACCCATTGATGAGTTTGACATTTCTTTTCAAACGAATACTTTTTCGTTGATCCCGAAATCAAGACCAGTACCTATTCGGTCTATGGATGTTTGGAATTCGGCATTCCAAATATATGTCACAATCGTAGTTAAGACCAGGCCGGATTTGACAGTTTCATTGATGAAATATGCAAATATCGTCAAACGGATTGCCAAGAAGGCGGGAGATCAGGCTGCCATAACTTATGATGTTAATTTTAGGAAGTGGAGACAAGCTTCTCCCGAATTACTACCTTTTGATGTGCCAAATAACATTTCTGCGGTGATTGATTAATCTAACTTGTAAGATTTACAATCCAGGTCACCATATTCGGCTATCCAAAGAGGCGAAATTAGATCTGAAGGTGTGGACAATGTTCATTGAACATTTCAATGGGACTACTATGTTTTTGCCAAATAGTTGGGAGTCGTCAGAACAACTACAAATGTATACAGACGCTAGTAATGTGGGGTATGGCGCCATATTTGGCAAACATTGGTTATATGGTCAGTGGGATGAACATATGTTGCAACACCATATTAACATCAAGGAATTATTTCCAATTGTTCTAGCTTTGGAGCACTGGGGACAGCAACTGGGTAATAAATCAGTTTTGTTCTTTTCTGATAATAATACAGTGGTAGCTATAATAAATAAACAAACATCGCCCAATACCGTAATGATGGGTCTTGTCAGGAGATTGGTATTAGCAGCTTTGAGATTCAATATTCATTTTAGAGCCAAACATATACCAGGAAAACTAAATGTACTGACTGATTACCTGTCTCGTTTACAGGTGGCATACTTTCACCAAGCAGCCCCACAGATGGACAGAATTCCAACCACAGTTCCACAGCAGTTATTGCGCATTTAAACGAGACAGTCCTTCGACTCATTGATGCAGCACTAACTGATAAGTCTAAACAGTTATATCGTAGAGCATTCAGTTTGCTACAACAATTCATTGACACAACGTTGCATATGCAGTGCTCCCTGCCAATTAGTGTACATACAGTGGCATTATTCATTGCCCACATGGTGGACATTGGCTTTGCTAGTTCAACCATCACAACTCATATGTCAGCTATAGGATATATACATAAGTTGGGGGCCTTTAAAGATCCCACACAGTTTTTCATTATTCGGAAAATGCTAGCAGGATTAAAGAAAATAAATAAAAGACAAGATTTCAGGCGCCCACTGACAAAACATATATTGTATCAAATTATAAATGCTCTGGATGAAGTTTGTCCAACAAGATACAACAAACTTATGTTCCGGTCAATGTTTTTACTTGCTTTTCATGCATTTTTGCGCATTGGGGAAATCACCTACAGTGGAAACAGTAGGAATATTCTACAGACAAAGAATGTGCAATTCTTCAAAAAGGGTTTGCAAAATCCTTCCAGAGTGGAGATAAGTTTTCACTCTTTCAAGGGTCATTATCACACTGCCCCAATTACACTATCTCTTAATGCTCAAGCGATAGAGGAATTTTGCCCAGTACATACTGTATACAGGTATCTACATCTTCGAGGTTCTTCTCCGGGTTGTATTTTTGTATTCCCGGGAGGATCTACGGTTTCTTACAGATATTTTTGCAATATATTGAAAAATGCATTGCTTGCAGCAGGATATAGGTCCGAACATTACAAAAGTCACAGTTTTAGAATAGGTGCTGCTAGCACCGCTGCTAGTCAAGGGGTATGAGAGGCAGAGATACAAGCTATGGGCAGGTGGAATTCTAACGCGTTTAAGCGATACATTAGAAACCCATCTTTCGAATTATGGTGAATTACAGTTTACACTACTATCATACAGGCAGTGGCATCGGATGCATGGCATTCTTGTGGCTTACTGTATGGAAATCCTACTTTTACGGAGTTGAATCCATGGGATTTTCTTACTTTAATAGCTAAAACTAACTTACTGCGTCGGATGCATGGCATTCTCGTAGATTATTGTAAAAGGGAACGTGTGTATTTAAAGGTTCTTGTGAATCAACCCTTCATTGTATGTACTTACTATTATTAATAGCTTTAATAAACCCAGTGCTGTCGTGGCTCATTGTATCGTATTTTTATTCTGATGGGTGTTTCGATTCAGGTTAGGCTGATATGGCCTTTTAAGTCAGTCAAACTGCTGTGGGTGGGGGGTTGCTAGTTTCAGCTATTGCCGGCTGGCAGTAGCTTATCTAGCAAGGTGGGGGATTTCCCCCCACCTACAACAGTGCTTTTCGCATTTATTATGTAATGTTACTATGTCATTTCACTTTCCTGAACACCTACTTTTGTCAGGTGTTTACTATTACATAATGTGATGTGATGTTATAATTTTATGTCGTTTTTCATAAAACGGCCATTTCAATCTAATCTGGTTTACTGGTTGTTTTTACCTAATGTTCTACAGTTCAGTTAGTTTTATTACAAGTAGCTTGTAATTTATCTGATATAATCCGGACTTCGTAAATCAACAATTAAATACAACTGTTTTTAATTGTATTTAGGAGGTCGGTTATAATCATAAACATATGTCTTTGTATGCCATTTAGCAGGGCGCAAAAGGACTGCGTAAGGAAGATCACGTTGGCTAATTAAATAGCCTCGCGTCGTGACGTCACTTAACAACAGCGTCAGTTTCAAATAATTTCGTACAGGTAAGACGCAATTGTTATTTTTAATTTCCTACCACCTTCCCCGTGTCTTGCCACCATTATTAAAATGATCTCTTGTTAAGAACGATTAATAACAATGGCTTCTAATTTATGTAATATATTGACATATGTGTTTGATTTGTTTATAATTAACACACGGGATATCTTGTACATCAGATGTTTAATGTAACACATTTTTGTTATATACATTAAATGTTTTCATATTGATACGTTCAAGAACAATTGACATTTCTTCATATACTTTTATGTAGAGTTAACAGATGGGCGGATTTCCACCACCTACAACAGTGCTTTTCGCATTTATTATGTAATGTTACTATGTCATTTCACTTTCCTGAACACCTACTTTTGTCAGGTGTTTACTATTACATAATGTGATGTGATGTTATAATTTTATGTCGTTTTTAATAAAACGGCCATTTCAATCTAACCTGGTTTACTGGTTGTTTTTACCTAATGTTCTACAGTTCAGTTAGTTTTATTACAAGTAGCTTGTAATTTATCTGATATAATCCGGACTTCGTAAATAATACAAAGTTCACGTGTGTATATATGAAGCTATATAATACACAGGTTTCCAGGTGTATATATGAAGCTATATAATACAAAGGTCAGGTGTATATATGAAGCTATATAATACAAAGGTTTTCAGGTGTATATATGAAGCTATATAATACAAAGTTCAGCTGTATATATGAAGCTATATAATACAAAGGTCAGCTGTATATATGAAGCTATATAATACAAAGGTTTCCAGGTGTATATATGAAGCTATATAATACACAGGTTTCCAGGTGTATATATCAAGCTATATAATACAAAGTTCAGCTGTATATATGAAGCTATATAATACAAAGGTCAGCTGTATATATGAAGCTATATAATACAAAGGTTTCCAGCTGTATATATGAAGCTATATAATACAAAGTTCAGCTGTATATATGAAGCTATATAATACAAAGGCCAGGTGTATATATGAAGCTATATAATACAAAGGTTTTCAGCTTTATATATGAAGCTATATAATACAAAGTTCAGCTGTATATATGAAGCTATATAATACAAAGGTCAGCTGTATATATGAAGCTATATAATACAAAGGTTTCCAGGTGTATATATGAAGCTATATAATACATAGGTTTCCAGGTGTATATATCAAGCTATATAATACAAAGTTCAGCTGTATATATGAAGCTATATAATACACAGGTCAGCTGTATATATGAAGCTATATAATACAAAGGTTTCCAGCTTTATATATGAAGCTATATAATACAAAGTTCAGCTGTATATATGAAGCTATATAATACAAAGGTCAGCTGTATATATGAAGCTATATAATACACAGGTTATCAGCTTTATATATGAAGCTATATAATACAAAGTTCAGCTGTATATATGAAGCTATATAATACAAAGGTCAGCTGTATATATGAAGCTATATAATACAAAGGTTTCCAGCTGTATATATCAAGCTATATAATACAAAGTTCAGCTGTATATATGAAGTTATATAATATACTACACCAAAAATTTAATTTATTGTTCCATATTTACAAAAAACACACAAATAAACGTCACTGTATACAAGAAAGTCACATGACATGCTGTCAAAGTTGAAGGTTGTCAAACATGGATTTTACACATTAGAACATTCGTTTAATAGTGTGTGAATCCACCCCTGGCGCGAATACACTCGACACATCGTTGCCTCATGCTGTTGATCAGACGTCTGAATAACTCTTGGGGAATGGCCTGCCACTCTGCCATAAGAAGTTGACCCAGATCATGAAGGTTGGCCGGAGGGGCATGGTTATCCCGAACTCTCCTGCCTAATTCGTCCCAGGCGTACTCTATTGGGGCCAAGTCGGGCGAATATGCTGGCCAATCCATCCTGGCGATACCTTGTTGTCTGACAAAGTCCGTTACCACCCTGGCGCGGTGGGGTCTGGCATTGTCATCCTGCAGAACTGCCCCGCCGCCAATCTGCTGAAGGCCTAGGAGAACCAACGGCCGGATAATCTCATTCAGATAGTGGGTTCCATTCAGATTGCCATCCACGACATAGAGGGGGGTCCTGTGGTGGATAGAGATGCCGCCCAACACCATGACGCTGCCACCACCGAACCGGTGACGTTGTCTAACGTTAACGTCAGCGAAGCGCTCCCCAGGACGTCTGTAGACACGAACCCGACCGTCGTTGAACTGGAGACTAAACCTGGACTCATCAGTGAACATCACTCAACCCCACTGAACACGTTGCCACCGCGGATGAAGTGTGCACCAGTGACGTCTGGCCGTTCTGTGACGTGGTAGGAGTGGTGGTCGAACAGCCTGGCGACGGCAGCGTAGATTATTGGCGCTCAAACGATTGCGTATGGTTTGATCAGACACTCGAGTTCCAGTCGCAGTCCGCAGATTGTCACGTAATCGGCGTGCAGTGGTTGTGCGTTGACGTAGAGCCATATTGGTGATGTAGCGATCCTCTCTATTTGTAGTGCTTCGGGGTCTTCCCGAACGTGGACGATTTCGAACAGAATTCGTTGCTTGGTACCGTTGCCACAGTCGGCCAACGACACTCTGACTGACACCAAGTCTCAGAGCAACATTTCTTTTCGTATTGCCATCCTGAAGCCAAGCGATAGCCCTTCCTCGATCTTCGATAGTCAGCTGATGTCGTACCATTGTCGAATTTGGAGTGTGCACCGTACACGAACGCAAGCTCCAATTATACGGAAATTCAGCATTGGGAACATGGAATACACATGCAAAGCGTGCAAATGAAAAACTTTGTGAAAAAGCAAGTTATGGGCACTTAGCAGACCTTTCGCTTTCGCCCTAATTTACGTGCAAATGTAAGCATGTTTTCGCCATTAGAACTAGTCGACAGTGTCAATGACAGTGGATTTTAATTCATGTATGGGTTGCTTAGACCCACTTTCGTCAAAATGGAACAATACCATGCGTGACATTATGGTCTAGCTAATATAATTGACATTCAGAAAATAATGTCGAAAATATCGTCTGACCCTTAAATTCTTTTGAGTAGTATATATAAGCACAATTAGATGTCCTGAAATACAGTGTTCATGCGTTCAATAAGATCAATTAGATGTCCTGAAATACAGTTTTCATGCATTCTATAAGCACAATTAGATGTCCTGAAATACAGTGTTCATGCATTCTATAAGCACAGTTAGGTGTCCTGGAATACAGTTTTCATGCGTTCTACAAGCACAATTAGATGTCCTGAAATACAGTTTTCATGCATTCTACAAGTACAATTAGATGTCCTGAAATACAGTTTTCATGCATTCTACAAGCACAATTAGATGTCCTGAAATACAGTTTTCATGCGTTCTATAAGCACAATTAGATGTCCTGCATTCTATAAGCACAATTAGATGTCATGAAATACAGTTTTCATGCGTTCAATAAGCACAATTAGATGTCCTGAAATACAGTTTTCATGCGTTCTATAAGTGTAACAGCATTAAATTTGTTCCAAAATAGACGACAAACAGCTGTATGGTTCAGGACAATGGCATTTTATTCAACATCCTACATAAAGTATTTTTAAAACCCTTAGAAATCCTCTAAGAATATGACATCACAGCAATAGTGACAATATCATTTCCACACTGAGAACAAGAGCTCTCAGTATTTACGCTGAAGATTATATAACTAGAAGCTGGACAGAAACACCAAGACAGAATACCAGCTTACAGTAGACCCAAGCTTGAAAGTTTAGAACAAAGGACAGACGCAGCGCAAGAATGCAAATGTTATTGTTAGGTGCTTGTGCAAGATTCATGCTTGTGTTTTTAATCAACATATCACCAGTTAACAAGCTGACTGAAATAGAGCACCTGGAATAAAGAAGCTGTATTAAAAGTAAATGATTAAATTAAAGGAGCACTATCCTTTTCAGAATTACCTGAAAGAGACATTGGATTAATTAGATATAGTAAACATTAAAAACATAACATACAATGACTACCTGTAAATAACAATAATTTAATTAGTTACAGGAAACATTACAAATATTATAAAATACTATTATATACAGATAAAACTCGATATTGCCACATAAGCACAATTAGATGTCCTGAAATACAGTTTTCATGCATTCAATAAGCACAATTAGATGTCCTGGAATACAGTGTTCGTGCGTTCTATAAGCACAATTAGATGTCCTGAAATACAGTGTTCGTGCGTTCTATAAGCACAATTAGATGTCCTGGAATACAGTGTTCTGCGTTCTATAAGCACAATTAGATGTCCTGAAATACAGTGTTCGTGCGTTCTATAAGCACAATTAGATGTCCTGAAATACAGTGTTCATGCGTTCTATAAGCACAATTAGATGTCCTGAAATACAGTGTTCATGCGTTCTATAAGCACAATTAGATGTCCTGAAATACAGTTTTCATGCGTTCCATAAGTAAAAGTCACCCACAACATCTGCAAACTCGGCTGTTTAAATCTAATACGCATTTCAATTTATAGCATCGTGTAAATTATATATTGTAATAAAATACTGAATATTGTTATACTATATGTAGCATATACCACTAGGGGTTCGAACACGCCGTTATGTCTATAGTGCTCACTCTAATCCATGTGCTATGTGTATAGTGCTCACTCTAATCCACGTGTTATGTACAGTGCTCACTCTAATCCACGTGTTATGTACACTGCTCACTCTAATCCACGTGTTATGTACAGTGCTCACTCTAATCCACGTGTTGTCTATAGTGCTCACTCTAAACCACGTGTTATGTCTATAGTGCTCACTCTAATCCACGTGTTGTGTACAGTGCTCACTCTAACCCACGCGTTATATCTATAGTGATCACTCTAATCCACGTGTTATGTTTATAGTGCTCACTCTAATCCACGTGTTATGTCTATAGTTGTCACTCTAATCCACGTGATATGTCTATAGTGCTCATTCTAATCCACGTGTTATGTCTATAGTGATCACTCTAATCCACGTGTTATGTCTATATTGCTCACTATAATCCACGTGTTATATCTATAGTGCTCACTCTAATCCACGTGTTATATCTATAGTGCTCACTCCAATCCACGTGTTATGTCTATAGTGATCACTCTAATCGATGTGTTATATCTATAGTGCTCACTCTAATCCACGTGTTATCAATAGTGCTCACTCTAATGCACGTGTTATGTATATAGTGCTCACTCTAATCCACGTGTTATATCTATAGTGCTCACTCTAATCCACGTGTTATGTTTATAGTGCTCACTCTAATCCACGTGTTATGTCTATAGTTGTCACTCTAATCCACGTGATATGTCTATAGTGCTCACTCTAATCCACGTGTTATGTCTATAGTGATCACTCTAATCCACGTGTTATGTATATAGTGCTCACTCTAATCCACGTGTTATATCTATAGTACTCACTCTAATCCACGTGTTATATCTATAGTGCTCACTCCAATCCACGTGTTATGTCTATAGTGCTCACTTTAATCCACGTGTTATCAATAGTGCTCATTCTAATGCACGTGTTATGTCTATAGTGCTCACTCTAATCCACGTGTTATGTCTATAGTTGTCACTCTAATCCACGTGATATGTCTATAGTGCTCACTCCAATCCACGTGTTATGTCTATAGTGCTCACTTTAATCCACGTGTTATCAATAGTGCTCATTCTAATGCACGTGTTATGTCTATAGTGCTCACTCTAATCCATGTGATATGTCTATAGTGCTCACTCTAATCCACGTGTTATGTCTATAGTTGTCACTCTAATCCACGTGATATGTCTATAGTGCTCACTCTAATCCACGTGTTATGTCTATAGTGATCACTCTAATCCACGTGTTATATCTATAGTACTCACTCTAATCCACGTGTTATATCTATAGTGCTCACTCCAATCCACGTGTTGTGTTATCAATAGTGCTCACTCTAATGCACGTGTTATGTCTATAGTGCTCACTCTAATCCACGTGTTATGTTATAGTGCTCACTCTAATCCACGTGTTATGTCTATAGTACTCACTCTAATCCACATGTTATGTACAGTGCTCACTCTAATCCACGTGTTATGCACAGTGCTCACTCTAATCCGCGTGTTATGCACAGTGCTCACTCTAATCCGCGTGTTATGCACAGTGCTCACTCTAATCCACGTGTTATGCACAGTGCTCACTCTAATCCACGTGTTATGTACAGTGCTCACTCTAATCCACGTGTTATGCACAGTGCTCACTCTAATCCACGTGTTATGTCTATAGTTGTCACTCTAATACACGTGATATGTCTATAGTGCTCACTCTAATCCACGTGTTATGTCTATAGTGATCACTCTAATCCACGTGTTATGTCTATAGTGCTCACTCTAATCCACGTGTTATATCTATAGTACTCACTCTAATCCACGTGTTATATCTATAGTGCTCACTCCAATCCACGTGTTATGTCTATAGTGCTCACTCTAATCCACGTGTTATCAATAGTGCTCATTCTAATGCACGTGTTATGTCTATAGTGCTCACTCTAATCCACGTGTTATGTCTATAGTTGTCACTCTAATCCACGTGATATGTCTATAGTGCTCACTCTAATTCACGTGTTATGTCTATAGTTGTCACTCTAATCCACGTGATATGTCTATAGTGCTCACTCTAATCCACGTGTTATGTCTATAGTGCTCACTCTAATCCACGTGTTATCAATAGTGCTCACTCTAATGCACGTGTTATGTCTATAGTGCTCACTCTAATCCACGTGTTATATCTATAGTGCTCACTCTAATCCACGTGTTATGTTTATAGTGCTCACTCTAATCCACGTGTTATGTCTATAGTACTCACTCTAATCCACATGTAATGTACAGTGCTCACTCTAATCCACGTGTTATGCACAGTGCTCACTCTAATCCGCGTGTTATGCACAGTGCTCACTCTAATCCACGTGTTATGCACAGTGCTCACTCTAATCCACGTGTTATGCACAGTGCTCACTCTAATCCACGTGTTATGCACAGTGCTCACTCTAATCCACGTGTTATGCACAGTGCTCACTCTCACTCTAATCCACGTGTTATGCACAGTGCTCACTCTAATCCATGTGTTATGTCTATAGTGCTCACTCTAATCCACGTGTTATGCACAGTGCTCACTCTAATCCACGTGTTATGCACAGTGCTCACTCTCACTCTAATCCACGTGTTATGTACAGTGCTCACTCTAATCCATGTGTTATGTCTATAGTGCTAACTCTAATCCACGTGTTATGTCTATAGTACTCACTCTAATCCACGTGTTTTGTCTATAGTGCTCACTCTAATCCACGTGTTATGTCTATAGTGCTCACTTTAATCCATGTGTTATATCTGTAGTGCTCTCTAATCCACGTGTTATATCTATAGTGCTCACTCTAATGCACTTGTTATGTCTATAGTGCTCACTCTAATCCACGTGTTATATCTATAGTGCTCACTCTAGTCCACGTGTTATATCTATAGTGCTCACTCTAATCAACGTGTTATGTACAGTGCTCACTCTAATCCACGTGTTATGTAGTGCTCACTCTAATCCACGTGTTATGTACAGTGCTCACTCTAATCCACGTGTTATGTAGTGCTCACTCTAATCCACGTGTTATGTAGTGCTCACTCTAATCTACGTGTTATCTACAGTGCCCACCCTAATCCACGTGATATGTACAGTGCTCACTCTAATCCACGTGTTATGTACAGTGCTCACTCTAATCCACGTGTTATGTACAGTGCTCACTCTAATCCACGTGTTATGTACAGTGCTCATTCTAATCCACGTGTTATGTACAGTGCTCACTCTAATCCATGTGTTGTGAATACAGTGCTGACTTTAATTGGAGATCTGGATATTTAAAAAATCAATGCTAGACGTCATGTGACTGAAAAAGTGATTATTGAGCAAGTCGATTCCATCTGACATAAAGCGCTTTGGCTGGGCAATCGAGGCCTTAAGAAAACAGATCAGTTGTAGTTCCATTATACGGCCCGCTTGCCATTATTCAACGATTGCGAGGTTTTTTCTTGATTATTATTTATTTTTTCTTGAAATTGGACGACGTCTTTGAAGGTTATCATTTCGACGCTGTAAGCAGGCCTACTGGATTAGAGGACTCATAAGGGGTGGAGTTCTGTATTTATCATTGTCACTGAAACCAGTAGGCCATGCAAATAAAAATAAACGAACAGGACATGACAAATAAACACCGCTGCAAGTATCGGCAGGGGCGTATCCAGGCACTAACCGAGGCTTCGTTTCTCAGAACTCGGTGTGTAAGTCATTGGTATGCGTGTGTGTGTGTGTGTGCATGGGCGTACATGGGGGGGGGGGGTTCGATGGGTTCGACCGAACCCCCCTAAAATCGCTTTTTTTATAATTTAATATATCTGACATTGATATTTGGCATTATTATATTTACTCAACATAGAAATATATGCCCAATATCTCTGCAATCTATTTTGGAACCCCCTTTTCAAAACTCAACATAGAAATATATGCCCAATATCTCTGTAATCTATTTTGGAACCCCCCTTTTCAAATCCTATGTACGCCCATGGTGTGTGTGTAGGGATCACCCACACTGAGTCGTAACTGTAAAGGGTAGTGGCGAAAAAAGACACACCCTCCGTCTGTGCTAGTGGTAACAGTCGCATATTTGGCTATACTAAATTACTGCATCTGTAATCATTTCCTACCAGCCTCAGTGGTATCGTGGTAGGCCATCGGTCTACAGGCTGGTAGGTACTGGGTTCGGATCCCAGTTGAGGCATGGGATTGTTAATCCAGATACCAACTTCAAACCCTGAGTGAGTGCTCCGCAAGGCTCAATGGGTAGGTGTAAACCACTTGCACCGACCAGTGATCCATTTCTGGTTCAACAAAGGCCATGGTTTGTGCTATCCTGCCTGTGGGAAGCGCAAATAAAAGATCCCTTGCTTCTAATCAGAAGAGTAGCCCATGTAGTGGCGACAGCGGGTTTCCTCTCAAAATCTGTGTGGTCCTTAATCATATGTCTGACGCCATATAACCGTAAATAAAATGTGTTGAGTGCGTCGTTAAATAAAACATTTCTTTCTTTCTTTCTGTAATCATTCCCAGTCTGGAGCTCCTCGCGGTAAGACGTGTTTGTTTCGCTTGTGCACACTGCACGTGCTTTCGCGGCTCGACTTGGGGATCCTTCACTTTGTTGTTTTTATCAGCGAAGTGAAGTTTTCTACTGGGATGTATGCGGCCATTGGAACTGATTGAACGCTGGAACGCTTCTCGTTTCGACATTCTGCACCACCAGGTTGGATTCTTTTTTTAGCGAGATTCCTCGCCTCCACGTCATTTCTCCGTCTGACTATGTTGATTTGTTTTTTCGTGACTCGTATGACGGCCATTCTGCAGAACGCCACGGTTGTTCGCATTTAGTCTCTACATGTCCGAGCCTGTCCTAACAGCACTGGAAGATTGACCGCCGCTCTAAGAAGAAATAGGAAGCGGGGTCGGCCCCTACTACTCTTTTCTAGACTTTACTTTGTTTTATCGTGATATCATCTCGTATCCTCCGGAGTCGGGCCCGTCCGCACCACTATACCAACCCATGACGACTGGACTATACCCTAGCCTGATTCTCTCTCTCGTTCAAACGGATCCGGCTTCTCAAGATCTGTATTTCAGCACAGCACTACGTCTATCGACTTGACAGGTTTTCTTGACGGGATGCAACCCATCTCGTCTCTACAAGCTGTGCACCGTAACGGCCTTAACGAGGCCACTCACGTGGACATATAGATCGGACTTTAATTTTTTTGACCTTCGTTCAAAAGTTTATGGCGAAATTACTTTTTTTTTTTTTTTTTAATATTATTAAATAGTTCGATCCTCTCTTCTTTCTCTCATTTATTTTTGGACTGTCCTTCTAAAATGCTCCAAATATATAAATATTCGACCGAGCAGTCAATTCTTTTTATTTTTGGCTTGTAACTTATTTTCTTTTGTTTTAAAATTCTGCCCATCTTCAACAATAATTTTTGGATGTAAATTTCAAAATTGTCCGCTTAATTTTTTTTTCTGTCCCGGGACAAGCCCCTGGCTATCCAGAGACAGGCCCCGGGACGGACATGCTCGAAACTCTAGTGGTATATGAGCATGTAAAAAATATTCGTACTCGCACTCGTATCTGTAATACGATTTATTTGTTATTTATACATTAAAACATTAAGTCGGTCACAAAAAAAGATGTTTGTTTTTGTTTAACGACACCACTAGAGCACATTGATTTATTAATTATCGGCTATTGAATGTCAAACATTTGGTAATTTTGAAATATAGTTTTAGAGTGGAAACCCACAGACAGGATAGTACATACCACGGCCTTTGATATACCAGTTGTGGTACACTGGTTGGAACGAGCAAACAGAACAAGAAGCAGTTGTTTAAGACACCCCAGCACACTGTTAAATCAGCAGCCCTTACATGTCTCCAAATCAAAGCAATTAGTATGAAGAAAACCAGAAATGTTGGTTCAAGGATGCCCAACACATTTTAACAGCAGCCCTTACATGTCTCCAAATCAAAGCAATTAGTATGAAGAAAACCAGAAATGTTGGTTCAACGATGCCCAACACATTTTAACAGCAGCCCTTACATGTCTCCAAATCAAAGCAATTAGTATGAAGAAAACCAGAAATGTTGGTTCAACGATGCCCAACACATTTTAACAGCAGCCCTTACATGTCTCCAAATCAAAGCAATTAGTATGAAGAAAACCAGAAATATTGGTTCAAGGATGCCCAACACATTTTAACAGCAGCCCTTACATGTCTCCAAATCAAAGCAATTAGTATGAAGAAAACCAGAAATATTGGTTCAACGATGCCCAACACATTTTAACAGCAGCCCTTACATGTCTCCAAATCAAAGCAATTAGTATGAAGAAAACCAGAAATATTGGTTCAACGATGCCCAACACATTTTAACAGCAGCCCTTACATGTCTCCAAATCAAAGCAATTAGTATGAAGAAAACCAGAAATATTGGTTCAACGATGCCCAACACATTTTAACAGCAGCCCTTACATGTCTCCAAATCAAAGCAATTAGTATGAAGAAAACCAGAAATGTTGGTTCAACGATGCCCAACACATTTTAACAGCAACCCTTACATGTCTCCAAATCAAAGCAATTAGTATGAAGAAAACCAGAAATGTTGGTTCAAGGATGCCCAACACATTTTAACAGCAGCCCTTACATGTCTCCAAATCAAAGCAATTAGTATGAAGAAAACCAGAAATGTTGGTTCAAGGATGCCCAACACATTTTAACAGCAGCCCTTACATGTCTCCAAATCAAAGCAATTAGTATGAAGAAAACCAGAAATATTGGTTCAAGGATGCCCAACACATTTTAACAGCAGCCCTTACATGTCTCCAAATCAAAGCAATTAGTATGAAGAAAACCAGAAATATTGGTT
>NC_054706.1:81209546-81255327 GCF_016097555.1 Gigantopelta aegis | reverse complement strand
AATGTTGGTTCAACGATGCCCAACACATTTTAACAGCAGCCCTTACATGTCTCCAAATCAAAGCAATTAGTATGAAGAAAACCAGAAATGTTGGTTCAAGGATGCCCAACACATTTTAACAGCAGCCCTTACATGTCTCCAAATCAAAGCAATTAGTATGAAGAAAACCAGAAATGTTGGTTCAACGATGCCCAACACATTTTAACAGCAGCCCTTACATGTCTCCAAATCAAAGCAATTAGTATGAAGAAAACCAGAAATGTTGGTTCAACGATGCCCAACACATTTTAACAGCAGCCCTTACATGTCTCCAAATCAAAGCAATTAGTATGAAGAAAACCAGAAATGTTGGTTCAACGATGCCCAACACATTTTAACAGCAGCCCTTACATGTCTCCAAATCAAAGCAATTAGTATGAAGAAAACCAGAAATGTTGGTTCAAGGATGCCCAACACATTTTAACAGCAGCCCTTACATGTCTCCAAATCAAAGCAATTAGTATGAAGAAAACCAGAAATGTTGGTTCAACGATGCCCAACACATTTTAACAGCAGCCCTTACATGTCTCCAAATCAAAGCAATTAGTATGAAGAAAACCAGAAATGTTGGTTCAAGGATGCCCAACACATTTTAACAGCAGCCCTTACATGTCTCCAAATCAAAGCAATTAGTATGAAGAAAACCAGAAATGTTGGTTCAAGGATGCCCAACACATTTTAACAGCAGCCCTTACATGTCTCCAAATCAAAGCAATTAGTATGAAGAAAACCAGAAATGTTGGTTCAAGGATGCCCAACACATTTTAACAGCAGCCCTTACATGTCTCCAAATCAAAGCAATTAGTATGAAGAAAACCAGAAATATTGGTTCAACGATGCCCAACACATTTTAACAGCAGCCCTTACATGTCTCCAAATCAAAGCAATTAGTATGAAGAAAACCAGAAATGTTGGTTCAACGATGCCCAACACATTTTAACAGCAGCCCTTACATGTCTCCAAATCAAAGCAATTAGTATGAAGAAAACCAGAAATGTTGGTTCAACGATGCCCAACACATTTTAACAGCAGCCCTTACATGTCTCCAAATCAAAGCAATTAGTATGAAGAAAACCAGAAATATTGGTTCAAGGATGCCCAACACATTTTAACAGCAACCCTTACATGTCTCCAAATCAAAGCAATTAGTATGAAGAAAACCAGAAATATTGGTTCAACGATGCCCAACACATTTTAACAGCAGCCCTTACATGTCTCCAAATCAAAGCAATTAGTATGAAGAAAACCAGAAATATTGGTTCAACGATGCCCAACACATTTTAACAGCAGCCCTTACATGTCTCCAAATCAAAGCAATTAGTATGAAGAAAACCAGAAATATTGGTTCAAGGATGCCCAACACATTTTAACAGCAACCCTTACATGTCTCCAAATCAAAGCAATTAGTATGAAGAAAACCAGAAATATTGGTTCAAGGATGCCCAACACATTTTAACAGCAGCCCTTACATGTCTCCAAATCAAAGCAATTAGTATGAAGAAAACCAGAAATGTTGGTTCAACGATGCCCAACACATTTTAACAGCAGCCCTTACATGTCTCCAAATCAAAGCAATTAGTATGAAGAAAACCAGAAATGTTGGTTCAACGATGCCCAACACATTTTCTTAATCATCGGCTATTGGATGTCAGACATATGGTAATTCTGATATATATTTTTATAGAGGAAACCCGCTACATTTTGCCATTAATAGCAAGGTATATTTTGTGTGCACCATCCCACAGACAGGATATACCTTTGATATACCAGTCGTGATGCACTGCTGGAACGAGAAATAGAAATTAGTTACAAGAAACAGAAGCGAGACACCATCTCTTTAGTACATAGGGGCGAGACTTAGCCCAGTGGTAAAGTGCTCGCCGAATGCGCTGGTGGTCTAGGCTCAATCCTCGTCGGTAGGTCCATTGGGCCGTGTTTCGTTCCAGCCAGTGCTCCATAACTGGTCTAACAAAGGTCGTGGTATGTATGTGGGATGATGCATATAAAAGATCCCTTGCTGTTAATCGAAAATAGTTCATGGAGTGGCGGCAGCGGTTTCCCTCTCTAATTAACTTTGTAGTCAGACACCATATGTCAGACGCCATATAACTGCAGCTAAAAAGTGTCGAGTGCGTCGTTAAATAAAACATTTCTTTTTTCGTTCATGCAAGAGCATGCACGCCGATTGCAAATTTAAAGAACATTTTACACAGACAAGAGTCTAGAGAACATCAGAAAAATTGAGTTAATCTTTATGGTTACTAGCTTGCCTAGTTCAGCCAGACGTCATCATTTGTGTAAAAGCGAAATATACCAGTCTGTTTAACATGCAGTATCATTTATCATCTCTCCCCCCCCCCCCCCCCCCCCCCCCAAGATTTTCTTTAAAAAAAATGTTTTAACGCTATAAATACGTTTTTGAAAAGAATACATGCTGAATATTTAATAGATATTACTTATCGATGAATGAAATGGAGAGAGTATTTTGTACACTGGAGTACAATCTAATGCCATAGTTCGCGGAGACAGTGGCGAGCTTTCAGTCGAGTTGTACGACCATAATGACGTTCTGCATGCCTAGCGAACTTATTGGTTTATTGGAATGCATGGAAGTCAGTAAGCTTCCGGTCGAGTGGACATTCATGAGGCGTTCGCGAGAATACAGACTGATCATGTCCTGGAAGCTTCCCGGCAAAAAGCCCATCGTTCGAAAGAGTAAAAAAAAGTTATGGAAATTGCCGCTGCAACTGTCGCCGAAACGTACTAGTACTCCCACCGAAAAACTGCTGTGCTCGCCAAAGGTGGAGAAAAGTGACAAGGAAGAGAGTGACGAGGATGATGATTCCGACGATGAGGAAAACACAGCTTCGGCTTCGCCCGGAGGACAAACTGACCAATACGCGTCTCCAAACGTCGATGGACATAACCGAGAACTGCCAGCAAGTTCCGAGACGGGCTCAGTGGTGTCGAACGCTCCTCCCAGCAAAGACAAGAAGACGCCGCCGGGAAAACCAACAGTGGGTCAGGTAAACCTCAAGGAGAAGCAAGTGTTTGACGACTGGTATAGAAAGACCACAGGAAGGAAAAAGTAACAACAGTCTGCAGACTGCAATAGAATGACTTTTGTTTCATACAAACATAGTAGTCTGATTCACAAGCTAGCATAGTGTGGTTATCCAGCAATAATGAAAAATACTGAGTCAAATTTAAAACTTCACAACCGTTTCATCTTGGCTAATTAGCAAATATGACAAAAGAATGTGTTAAATAAGGTATATTTTTATTGTATGACGTCCAAAGAAAGAATAGGAATAAATGTCGAGTCAAAAATGTGTTCGATGCGCCCACAGCATTCGTCAAAACCACAAACAGTCAAAATGGTAATTCACAAGCAGGGTCGTCTGATGAAATCACAGGTTCAGTAGCGCGTATGCCCTCCACGTGTACCCACAACTGCAAGGCAATATCTCCTCATTGACTGTCTGATGCGTGTAAAGACTGCATTAGGGATACGGCGCCATTGTTCCACTAATGAGGCACTAAATTCCTGCAAAGTCTGTGAAGGGTTCCTGAGAGTGCGCAGGCGTTTTCCCTGCACATCCCAGATGTGCTCAATGGGATTCAGGTCGGGCGACCTTGAAAGCCAATCCATGACATTGATGCCCGCGTTCCTCAGGTAATCCCTTGTCAATATGGCCGTGTAGCGTCTGGCGTAGTCATGCTGAAAGATCAGGCCTGGACCATGAGCTGCCATGAAGGGCACAAGTTCCTGGGCCAGCACCTGGTCACGGTATGCAGCAGCGTTGAGGTTGCCACGGATGACAAGAAGTCGAGAACGTCCATTTCTACAGAAAGCACCCCAAACCAATACACTTCCGCCTCCGAATCTGTCAACTTCACTGACACAACACTGAGCATCACGTTCACCACATTGTCTCCAAAACATCTGCCTGCCATCGGAAATCGCAGTGTGAATCTTGATTCATCGCAAAACACAATCCTATTCCGTTCCCTCGCAAGTCCATCGCAAGTGGCGTTGTGCCCACAGTTGACGTTGACGTCGATGAAATTGTGTCAAAATGGGTCCAACATATGGGCGCCGTGCGTGGAGGTGAGCGGTTCGCAGCCGATTCCGGATCGTTTGCGCGGACACCAGATGTCTGAAAAGTTCATTACTGGTTGCTGTAGCTGTCATGAAACGTTTGTGGAGGTGACATAACACAATATGACGGTAATCTGCCTATGACGTCACACGTCTAGCGTCCAATGGAAATACCTAGTAAGTCAAATTTTCTCACTTTAGAGAAAAATGGGTATATGTGACTAACCCTTACATAAAGATTCACTGAGATACTTTTGAGGAGTTTAATGGTGGAAAACACTATTTATCAATTGTTCTAAAATACCTTTTAGAGGCAGTCCAAAATATTTTACATAACATGATTTAGTGTGATTTACTATGTTTTACCTTGGCATTCATGCAAATGTAAAACATAGTAAGTCACAGTTCGGAGCAGTCTCATCAGTCAGTGAGTTTTGGAAGTGTGTGGAAGTATATAATGAAATCATAATTTCTTTCAGGATTTAAACATTTACCCTAATGATGATGAATACAGGCCTATGCCCATTCATCGTGATGACTGGCTTGGAGCTTTGGCCTATAGCTACATATCCTAGCCATGCCAGTAAATATACATGAAACATATCATGGTGTAGGTTTCATTATAATAGTTGTTTCAATGACATGAAAGTCATGAAAGTATAGATCCCATACCCTGGGAATTATTGTCTGTAAGATCTAGGACATCGGCCTCTGGGATATCTAGCCAAAATTTCTTCTTTGCTGGAAGTACACCTGACTGCAACAAGTTGACGATACCCGCGGCAGGAATACCTCGAGGAGTGGTGTGTTTGCTTGGCATTTCAGCAACAAAATTCCTTTCAGAAATGCGACTTCCTTGGTTGGATTCTCAAATGAGCCTTCTTTGAAATACAAGGATGTAGAGGACTTCCTAAATTCAACCTCAACAATATTGCTCAGGAGAGGCATTGTGACCGATTTGGAATTCCGAGATTTATTTCCTGCCTGGAAATCATAGAAATCAGTGACCTGCAAAACTACTGGCTTAATATCTTTGGCAGATTTGTCAACCAGATCAACGAAATCATCAAAGGTGTGGATCTCATGTGCCTTCCGCATTTTGATCCCAATACTACCGTGCACATTATTAGCAGCCATGTATGTATGACCCTTTACAAGATATTTGATTTTTATCATGTCTGGGCCCCATTCAGAATTTACGCATGACACAAGAACTGTAAAAAGTGTCCAGGTTTTGTTCTGTCCCGCGCAGTTATCAACCCAGAATAGAACCTTCTTGGACCCACACAAGACGGTACATTTTATATAGGCAGAGGCAACATCTAAAAACCTAGCAAGTCACAAGATGCCTGTGGAATGCACAATGGGAAAAGCTAGCAAGTGCTCTTACTAGGTTTTACCTTTGGATGTCTGTCAAGGTGGTGGACTTGCTATATTTTTCCTCTGTAATACGGAAGCACTGGTGAACATTTTTCAAATGATTGTAATGAATTTACGTTGGAACAAACCTAGTAAGTCCCATTTTGACCGGAACTAATTTTTTTGCAAAATGTGACTTACTAGGTATTTCCATTGGACGCTAGACGTGGTTTACCCGGTCGGGGGCGATCAGCTGTGATGTCTGTTTTTTGTACATGCCGACGGCACGTTCACACTGCACATTTGTGAGGAGTGGCATCAAAACAGGTCGTAACAAATATCGTTTTAATGTGTTTTTTGTTGTGTCAGACTACTGCGAGCAAGTAACGATGAAAACATGTGTGCTATTGTACATAGTCAAATGACCAGTGGCATGTGCAAAACCACTTTTGCCTCAATAGTGCTGTGCACGTGCTATGGATCCGGTCACGTGGGCTGCTTCAAATGGAGTGTTGACATGGACATTACAATATTTATTCCTGAAAAATACCTGCTTTCAACACTCATTGATTTTATTCAAATTTTAGATTGTGAAGTTTTTAATTTGACTCAGTATACATAAATTACTAACAGCTAATAACTAAAATTTAACCCACTGCCACAGAGAGGTGGGATCTAAAAATAGTAATAATAAACAGCAACATAAGTATGACGTGAACATTACGCCAGTGGCAGGGGTCTAAGTATGACGTGAACATTACGCCAGTGGCAGGGGTCTGGTTAGCAGTGGTTCGTGTGGTGTCCACATCCGATCAGACATGTGCCATTTTAAGGAGGTTTGAAGCAGGGCAGTCGATCATATAAAAACAATTTTCGTATTTTGTTTATGTTTCAAATATTGGGTATTCTTGTGCGAATTTAATAAAATATTTTCTTCTGTGTGTTTCAAGTTGTTCGCAGTCGTTGAGGAAATGTTTCTCGTCTTTAACTGCACCATTCCAGAGTTTACAAAGTCAGTCTTTTCGTAGAATAATGCGATACCTGCCTCTTTTAATTTCGAGATAAAGAGTAGGTTTATGGTGTTGTATTATATGTTTATAATATTCAAGATAGAGGGCAAGGTTATGGAGTAGTATTATATATTTATAATATCCAAGATAGAGGGCAAGGTTATGGAGTAGTATTATATGTTTATAATATTCAAGATAGAGGGCAAGGTTATGGAGTAGTATTATATATTTATAATATCCAAGATAGAGGGCAAGGTTATGGAGTAGTATTATATGTTTATAATATTCAAGATAGAGGGCAAGGTTATGGAGTAGTATTATATGTTTATAACAGGCCCGTAGGACGGATTTTCAGTGTGTGTGTGTGGGGGGGGGGGCTCCAAAACTCCATACGCCAAATTTTTAAATATTAACCCCCTTCATAGTGATTCTGGCGTATTTTTGGCTATAATAAAAATAAAAACTGGCGGAAACCCCCCCCCCCCCCCCCCCCGGCTTCTACGAGCCTGTATAATATTCAAGATAGAGGGCAAGGTTATGGAGTAGTATTATATGTTTATAATATTCAAGATAGAGGGCAAGTTTATGGAGTAGTATTATGTTTATAATATTCAAGATAGAGGGCAAGGTTATGAAGTAGTATTATATGTTTATAATATTCAAGATAGAGGGAAGGTTATGGGGTAGTATTATATGTTTATAATATTCAAGATAGAGGGAAAGTTTATGGAGTAGTATTATATGTTTATAATATTCAAGATAGAGGGCAAGGTTATGGAGTAGTATTATATGTTTATAATATTCAAGATAGAGGGCAAGGTTATGGAGTAGTATTATATGTTTATAATATTCAAGATAGAGGGAAGGTTATGAGGTAGTATTATATGTTTATAATATTCAAGATAGAGGGAAAGGTTATGATATATGTTTATAATATAACATTTTCTAAGTCTTTTAACTGCAGTTTTTCCAGTTCCTAGTTTGCTAGGTGTTTTTATATACTTTGGTGTACTGTTAACAGTTGTCACAACGATGCTGTTTTTTTTAAGCATGTTGGTTGTATGAACTCCGTGAAAGCTGTGTTTGTTCTTATTGTCAAGTGATTTTCTATGCAGAGTTGCGCTAAACAAACCTGTACATTCTTGGGGTATGTTTTCTAAGTGTGCCCAGTAATTTACAATTTTCTGACTCATTTAATCTCCCTAACTCGCTTTTGCCTAACCGTAGGTCGAGTTTGCAAAATTCTGTGTGCACGTTTTCAAATAGTTAATCTTCTAGTATATCTAGTAGTTTTTCGGGGTTATATGTTTTAAACTTATTATTTAAGTTATAAAATAGGATCGGTTTAATAAGGGTGTCAAATAATGTGTTATATATGCAGGAATATGGTGGTGACCCAGCACATGATTTTGGACTCAAGTTGCCAGCTCTGTTTTGGTTGTAGCAAAGTTTCCATTAGTGTTATTGGTACAACCTAAATAGATGCGTTTGTGTGTTCGAGTTGGTCCATTGGTTCCATATTGGAATGTTACTGGTTTTGATCTACCTTTCTGGATGACCACGTGGTTTGTATTGATAGGTAGATGTCATCGTGGGCAATATGTGTGGAGTTCATCCACTGCTTTTGGTAGACCTAGTTGGGTTTCTGGATGACCACGTGGTTTGTATTGATAGGTAGATGTCATCGTGGGCAATATGTGTGGAGTTCATCCACTGCTTTTGGTAGACCTAGTTGGGTTTCTGGATTCGTGCTTATAAAACTCAATCTTTAATGACGTCACACGCATACAATTTGTACGGTGTTGTCATGACATTAGTGTCTCAGAACCTATTAGAGTCTCGAGTCTAGACTCTAGACGCTTTATAAGCAAAATGCCTGGTACAAGTACAAGATCGTCTGCCCAAACGATGGGGTTGTGGACTTGGTACAGACGAGCAATACGAAGGAATTAAGACGTACGTAAACCATTGTAACGATGTTTTAAGAACTATTTCAGTACATGTACTCTTACATTTCGACCATTTGCTAACAATATGGCCGAGTGAATGAAATACTAGAACAGAACACGCACAAAGGAATTTAAAATCTCTGTCAAAGACTGGCCTTGTGGTAGATCGTAAACTAGTTACAGTTCACCGTAACATTTACAACACGATACACATACAAGTAGTAGGTCTATTGAACACGTGTAACAATCAAACGATATTTGTTGTCTATTGAGGGTAGAAGTTTCACTTTGATATGCAATTTAAGTTTAATATCGGGGATAATACAAACCGTAACATTTACAACACGATACACATACAAGTAGTAGGTCTATTGAACACGTGTAACAATCAAACGATATTTGTTGTCTATTGAGGGTAGAAGTTTCACTTTGATATGCAATTTAAGTTTAATATCGGGGATAATACAAACCGTAACATTTACAACACGATACACATACAAGTAGTAGGTCTATTGAACACGTGTAACAATCAAACGATATTTGTTGTCTATCGACAATCTTTAGAGGAAACCTGCTATATTTTTTCAGCAGCAATGGATATTTTATATGTACTTTTCCGCAGAGGACACCATATACCACGTCCTTTCATATATCAGTTGTTGAGCACTGGTTGGAACCATTAAAACCCGAAATGGTTCCGCCGAGGGGTTTCGATCCTACTACTCGAGCACTCCTAACGAACGCTCAGCTTATGAGCAAAATCTCTTCCCAACTATCGACGAAGTAATGAAGCGCATTCCGCCGTGGAAGAAATCAATATGGGTCCGACAGAAGACGACGGAGGGCCAGTCGGTCGCCATTTCCAGTACGGGCGGTAGATGTCGAGTAGATTTGCTGTGGGTAACATGCGCCATTTTGACAGTTAGTCCATGAGACAGACCAAACATTGGTACCATCTGAGGGCACCAAACAAAACTGTTATAATTGTTTTAGTACACCCTAGGACAAAAAAAGGACTTTTCAGTAGGGTAGCTTTACCTAGTTGTCACACTTTTTAACATTTATCATTCAGATGGTCGAAAAATCTGAGAAATCCGTGTTTTAGTGTTTACTAAAGCATCAATCTAATTAAAATTAGCTCCACTATTACATGTGGATCTAACAGCAGCCCGTTGGAGCTCATGTCCAGTTGACCTTTCATTCGACCAATCAAAACCTTACTTGCAAAATCATGCCAGTGATTTAAAAAGAATTTGAAAACATTCGGGATTATGCCGAGGGTATACAAAATGCTTCGGGTGAATTACTAAGTATGCCGGAAACTAATTTCAATATAAAATTTTATATAAAATTCGTTTCAAGACGAAAAAAAAAAAAAACGTGATGGTATAGCCATAAAATCTGTTTATACTAGTATACAATCCAGAGTTATTACTGCACTTTCCCTCCTGTTTGTTTAATGTTGAAATAGACCAACAAGTTCGCCTATTACATAAATAGTCTCGCCCGATATTTTTAGAATGTATATGCTCCCAAATAACTCTATAAACGGCGAAGTGTAATTGGTCGATATTTGAATTGTTATTTATACATGAAATGTCACCTGGACATGGGAGTCCACACAATGCTGTTCGACCCAGTAGAGCTAATTTTAATCAGATCGCTAAAGCATTTATAACCTTGTAGATCGGTACCCACAATGTTCTTTGTGCTTTTTGCATCTGTCGTTAGTGTTGATTTAGTATCAGAGAGGTATAATTTGGTATCCTTGAGCATTTTTAAATATTCAAGATGGCGTTCAATATGGCTGTCAAAACAGAACTGGAAATATCTCCAATACCTTATCAATAATGACGAAACTGTTGATGTTCATGATGATGTTTTAGGTGTCAGAGGATTCATATTGAACTACTCCCAGCTAATCAAGACATTGCAACATTATTTACATCCATGATGGCCACCACTATAGTAGTCAGAACCAGAACATCAGAAGAAGCATCCTTGAAATTATACAACTAATTCGGTGTAGCTATTCAGTAAAACAATACCAAATTTTGAATGGAAAATGTAGCTGCCATGGAACAAATGCTAAAACAACCGCTGCAATCCTTTCAATCCTGTTAATAATTAGCCACTTAGTTCATTTGGTGATGGCCGATCATTTCCAGGTATAGCTGAAGCATACTAGTATACTAGTAATTGCCATGTTATGGTGAGAAATGTTGGGTCACACGATTATACATTTTTTTAAATAAAGTGTCTTGGTCGACACAATTATATAGAGATAGAAAATGGGAATGATAAAACTACAAGGAGTGGCTAAAAGGTTCTGAGCCTAACATGCTAAATTAGGCTGATGGAGTTGTTATTTTTCAACAGAATCCTCACCGCGGTTTACACACTGCTGCCAACGATATTCGAGTGTCTGGATCACATTAGCGTTGCAGGCTTCCTCCTGATGGATTAAAAGGTCGCCCACAGCAGAAATGGTATCATCATCATTTGCATAATGCTTTTTTCTTCAAGTTTGAAAAGAGGTAGTAATCTGGCCATGCCAAATCTGGTGAATACGGAGGGTGATTAATAAGTTCAAAGCCACAGTCATACAAAGCACCCATGGCAACAACAGGTGCATAGGTGTATTGGAACCAAGCGTGCTGAAACCTTTGTTATACCCAATTTATTCCTCAAGTTTCTCATGAGAAATACTTACTGTATTGGCTATGTGATGTCGATCATCCTTGTATTTTATCAACATTTTCTTTGGTATTGTCAGTTGAAGATTGTCCTGGTCTTGGATCATTATCGATGCGAATGGCTGTTGGAGTTATTAGTCCTTTCAGTTGGAGATACTTGATGACAGCTCAGAAGCCAGTTTTGTCAATTTTTTATCAACAGAGAATATCTAGTCACTTTGATGACTGTAAATATATGCTACAAGATTATGTATTTGGTTCAAATCCAACATATGAGCATACAATGTATTGTATTTAATACATGCAAACTGTTATGAGTGTACAATGCATTATTCGAAATTAATACTAGTACATTTCGGCCACCCTTCGTATAAACACTAGTGACTGGTGACTTGCGTGCATATACACATTTATCACAGCAATGTTGGCATTGTGAACTATATAATTCATGTCAAGCAACATATTATGTAGATTGTTTTGGGAAAAGGATTGGATTAACCTTATTACGTAGTAGTTGATTTTTAAATGATTGTTTTAGGTGATACTTAACAAATACAGTGGTAATTTCTTTGTTTTTGCAACTATTTTGGAATCTTGGATTCATGCAGTGATACAATGAATCGGCATTACAAAGTGATTACTAAATGCTGAAATGCTTTCCAAAACAAAACCCCATTTTATTTGAAGTATAAATTATTCATTGGGGAATATATGTAAAATGTAAGATATGGCCACTTCTTACTCTTGGCTGCCATTTACATAACTATCTTGGATTGAAATGATAATGCAGTATGTCAGTTAAATGAATTCCTTGTCCCATAAAATTCATTCAATAACATAAAAATATCTTTCCAGTTGATGTAAAATGCGATTTGCTTATATATTGGCGGCCATCTTGGATAACATTGATGTTGCAATGCCTTAATTACCTGGGAATAGTTCAAAATGAATTCCTGCAGAAAAAAGAAAGAAAGAAAGAAAGAAATGTTTTATTTAACGACGCACTCAACACATTTTATTTACGGTTATATGGCGTCAGACATATGGTTATGGACCACACAGATTTTGAGAGGAAACTCTTTCCGATTAGCAGCAAGGGATCTTTTATTTGCGCTTCCCACAGGCAGGATAGCACAGACCATGGCCTTTGTTGAACCAGTTATGGATCACTGGTCGGTGCAAGTGGTTTACACCTACCCACTGAGCCTTGCGGAGCACTCACTCAGGATTTGGAGTCGGTATCTGGATTAAAAATCCCATGCCTCAACTGTGGTCCGAACCCAGTACCTACCAGCCTGTTGACCGATGGCCTAACCACGACGCCACCGAGGCCGGTTCCTGCAGAAAAGTCCATCATGCTGTTTTGAGATCCAGATACAGACACCTATCAAAAAAGTACAGTTAAGTTTGGTGCCCTCGGATGGTACCAACTGGTCAAATTTGGGGTCTCGGCTCATGGACAAAGTAAGCTGTATTATATTCCGTTTTAGAGATATTAAAGTCGTTCAACAAAATTCTGAATGAATAGAATATAATAGAATTTTAATTTTTTTTTATTTTTTTTTAATTTAAATCCGAGCTAAAAAAAACAGAAGAAAAAGAAGAAAAACAAAACAAATATGAGGCTTAGGCCTATATTTCTGGCCACGCACATTTATTACACATTTTATTTTAAGTCCCAGTAGACAAAATGTTAGTATAAGCAAACAACATGAAATCACAAAACTACGCATTTTAACGAATATAAGCCAGATTTGTTCCATTAATACAGAAATGTCTAACCTACATATCTAGAAAGTGACTGACTTTTATTATTTTTTTTTTTAAGTTGGTATTTATTTCGTAATTAAACTGCAAACCTTGCCAGTTTCACAAAACATCGTAAGCCTGGTTTGCACGTAAACGTAAATCTACGACTAAACCACAATTCTTATTACCATTATAGTTCAACAAATATAGTTAGAAGAACACATATTTCATTTTCTTTTGTCTTTAAAATACTCCAGCTTCCATAATGATGTCATTTTCTGCGTGAAACTGATGCCAAACACCGATATAACTGCTAGTAGCAGACGTAAACTTGCGATGTTTAGTGAAATGGGTCCTTGTATTTTATCTTTTGTTTTTCGTTACTGCTCATTATCAAGTATTTAATCAATTGTTATCAATAACTCTGGTGTAACATAGATTAATAAATATTGTCTATGAGTTATGTTTCAGTAAGAGTTTTGTTGCCTAAGCAATTACAAACCTATTTCTGTCTCGGTCTCTTTGTTTTTATCTTTTCAGCGGAATTCATAATGTATTTGCTACGAGATATTGTTGATTATTTTAAAACTGATATTGTTTCAAATTCTGGAGAAGAACGATTTCCAGCGATTGTTTTGTTAAAGACACGTGGACAAAAGAACGTGTACATTGCGACTGAACACTGAAAATGTGAAAGTTCAAAGTACAATAAGAGCATTGAGACATTTACTGTCATTAATATTTTAGATACAATTGGAAATAAATGGTTGCAGATAAAAGCAGGATACGGTTACCTGTGTAAATAACTGGTTTTCATTTCGCCTGACATTTAAACCAATATCGAAGTGCGGCCTTCAATGGATTAAAGCAATCGTTGTAAAATATACACACTCACGCCACACACGCACAAAGAGTTGTGCAAACGTATAGGCAGACGTCGAGAGAGAGAAAGAGAGAGAGAGAGAGAGAGAGAGAGAGAGAGAGAGAGGGGGCTGAAGGGGAAGAATGAATGTATGAATGAATGAATGAATGAATGAAACGAATGTGTAACAACCCTCCACTACAAAGGAAATTCGGTTAATGAATGTCAGACAAAAATAAATGAGTATATTATTGAACGAATGAAAGTCGATAGTTGAGGTCAGAACAGTATAGAGTTGTGATGTATTTTAATAAGGCAATTAAACCACGATCAACCTAGACCTTAAACAATTATTAAACCACGGTCAAACAAGAGATACAACAAATAAATCACGGTCAAACTATACATAAAAACAAATAAACCACGATCAAACTATACCTAAAACAAATAAACCATGATCAAACTATACCTAAAACAATTAAACCATGATCAAACTATAGCTAAAACAAATAAACCACGATCAAACTATACCTAAAACAAATACACCACGATCAAACTATACCTAAAACAAATAAACCACGATCAAACTATACCTAAAACAATTAAACCACAATCAAACTATACCTAAAACAAATAAACCAGGATCAAACTATACCTAAAACAATTAAACCATGATCAAACTATACCTAAAACAAATAAACCACGATCAAACTATACCTAAAACAATTAAACATGATCAAACTATACCTAAAACAAATAAACCACGATCAAACTATACCTAAAACAATTAAACCACAATCAAACTATACCTAAAACAAATAAACCACGATCAAACTATACCTAAAACAATTAAACCACGATCAAACTATAGCTAAAACAATTAAACCACGATCAAACTATAGCTAAAACAATTAAACCACGATCAAACTATAGCTAAAACAATTAAACCATGATCAAGCTATACCTAAAACAATTAAACCACGATCAAACTATACCTAAAACAATTAAACCACGATCAAACTATACCTAAAACAAATAAACCACGATCAAACTATACCTAAAACAATTAAACCACGATCAAACTATACCAAAAACAAATAAACCACGATCAAACTATACCTAAAACAATTAAACCATGATCAAGCTAGACATACCATAATTAAACCACGGTCAAGTTTTAGCTACAAAGATTAAACCACGATCTAGCTATAGCTAAAACAAATAAACCATGATCAAACTATAGCTAAAATAATGCGAATTCTTAACACTACAGGTCCAACATTAAAGATACACACAGAACGGGGAAACACTCCAACATTAAAGACCCACACAGAACGGAGAAACACTCCAACATTAAAGACCCACACAGAACGGGGAAACACTGCAACATTAAAGACCCACACAGAATGGGGAAACACTCCAACATTAAAGACCCCCACACAGAACGGGGAAACACTCCAACATTATACACCCACACAGAACTGGGAAACACTCCAACATTAAAGACCCACACAGAACGGGGAAATACTCCAACATTAAAGACCCACACAGAACGGGGATACACACCAACATTAAAGACCCACACAGAATGGGGAAACACTCCAACATTAAAGACCCACACAGAACGGGGAAACACTCCAACATTAAAGACCCACACAGAATGGGGAAACACTCCAACATTAAAGACCCACACAGAACGGGGATACACACCAACATTAAAGACCCACACAGAATGGGGAAACACTCCAACATTATACACCCACACAGAACGGGGAAACACTCCAACATTAAAGACCCACACAGAACGGGGAAACACTCCAACATTAAAGACCCACACAGAACGGGGAAATACTCCAACATTAAAGACCCACACAGAACGGGGATACACACCAACATTAAAGACCCACACAGAATGGGGAAACACTCCAACATTAAAGACCCACACAGAACGGGGAAACACTCCAACATTAAAGACCCCACAGAACGGGGAAACAGAACATTAAAGACCCACACAGAACGGGGATACACACCAACATTAAAGACCCACACAGAATGGGGAAACACTCCAACATTAAAGACCCACACAGAATGGGGAAACACTCCAGCGCAGACCTACTTATGATCGTCTGCTGAATTCGCCGCCCATGGACTCCACAAGGTATTACCACCCCTGAACCACGGTCAGGAACAGCACTCGCAGGAAGGGGAGAGGGGTAGAGAGAGAATGAATGGATGGATGAATGCATCAATGTTTAACGGCTATTAGGTGTCAAACAAAGAGGACAGGAAGGAAATGGTTTATTTAACGACGCACTCAACACATTTTATTTACGGTTATATGACGTCGGACATATGGTTAAGGACTACACAGATATTGAGGCAGGAAACCCGCTGTTGTCACTTCATGGGCTACTCTTTGAACAAAGGGGATAGAGAGAGGTGCACGAAATAAACCCTGATTGAGCCTTCTAAGTCATGACCTACAAGGTTTTATTTTACAAAACAAAGAAAATCTGTTTGGGGTGGTTTCTAAGGAGCAGAAGTTAAACTAAGCCAATCGGTACAGAACTCACAGGAGGGGCTAGAGTCGTAGGATCAAATCAACTTGGCGGACCTATTGATTTTCCTCGTCCCAAACAATGCCTCGTGACTGGTATATCAAAGGCTGTGGTATGTGCTGTCCAGTCTATATGAAAGTGCAAATAATGGAAACATTTATTAGTTTTCCTCTGAACATTACCAAATGTTTGACATCCAATAGCCGATGATAATTAACCAATGTGCACAATGTGCTCTAGTGGTGTAGTCAAAAAAATAAACTTTTTTCTTTTCTTTTGTACAACAAACCGTGTATTTTCAAAGGTTGGCCTTGCGAAATATCGATCTCGTGGATTTCGACAAACACGGTTGACCATCTTTAAACAGATCTCTTTGAAGAGACGAACTGAACTCGTTTGTTTACCAGTTAAAATTAGAAAACTATCCGCGCCAACCATCTGGAGTATTTCATCGTGGTCCTTTGTCTATACTGGACACGGCGGGCTTCCCAGGATGGGCGTGATCAAATTAGCAGTTTGCATATACATGTCATTGTGAAATAATAAGTTTTTGAAATGTATTTAAACGGCTTTCATTCTACGTATCCATTTCTTAATTATACATAAAACTGTATTCCTGTTGCGGGTTTGAATTTCATTTGTTTAATTACAAGAGTAAACAACTGGACAGGATACCTTTGTCTTATGTAAAAACAAAATAAACACGAGTAGGGCCTACACAGCTGACAATACTCCAAGGCATTTGTTGTATGTGAAAGCATAAGCGTATGAGATGACCCCACCCTCGATGAAGGAGAAAATCGGACAAAAACTATGGGATATTTAAGCAATATGAGCTAGCCTGAAACCTTTTCACCGTGTATTTTCATAATTCTCCTCACAATATTACTATCAGTTCAAGTAATTCAAGTATAAATGCATAGTGATTCGTTTGCATCCCTATATAGCTGTTTGGTAGAACTGCTGATACCTCAACTGTTTAGTAGAAATGCTGATACCTCAAACCCAACTAACCGACCAGAAGAAAGGCCTCATACATGTGTATTTCCTAGACGGGATATAGTGATCAAACAGTAGGTCTAATTTAAGTCTTAGTACTAGTACCAAGAAATCATACATGTCACTGTGTATTTCCTAGACGGGATATAGTGATCAAACAGTAGGTCTAATTTAAGTCTTAGTACTAGTACCAAGAAATCATACACGCCACTGTGTATTTCCTAGACGGGATATAGTGATCAAACAGTAGGTCTAATTTAAGTCTTAGTACTAGTACCAAGAAATCATACACGCCACTGTGTATTTCCTAGACGGGATATAGTGATCAAACAGTAGGTCTAATTTAAGTCTTAGTACTAGTACCAAGAAATCATACATGTCACTGTGTATTTCCTAGACGGGATATAACGATTAAATGTGGAAGTTCAATAAAATCATACATACAGTGTGGGTGGCCAACCCACCCATCCCCATAGTGGGTCTCCTCCCCATTAGTATAAAATATTGGCTACGCCAGTGGTCCAATTCAAATCTTAGTACCAATACCAATGCCCTACACGATATTGTATCAGCTGGATAAAGATGCGCATGGGATGGAACGTTGTCGAAACAGGCGAATGGGCAGTAATTTGCAATGAATATGATGAGAATGCCTTGACTTCCACAAAGGCACCATATATATAGCATTACTAGTTCAAATTAAATTACAGCACTTTTCTGCTAAAATGAAACATTTTATGACAAACCCTTTCATACCTCACCAATGGCTGGCGTGGTCTTAATTAATGCGACATTCAGTTAGGTGTTTAATATCACAGCTAATGTCCGTGTGTTGTCTTTGATGCCTTAAACGATTACTATCCAGCAGCTGGCATTCCTCACACTTCATTTGGTCTATTTTGTTTTTAACATGCACTAGAGTCGGACAGTGTGTAGGTCATACACATTTTAACAGATCTTTTTCACATTCCAACAGATCTTTTTCACATTTAGAGTTTTAAAAAATACCCACATTATTAATGAAATTTGAATTAATTTACAACCGTGTCCGGTGTATCGGCGCACTTGACCGGCCTCGGTGGCGTAGTGGTTAGGCCATCAGTCTACAGGCTGGTAGGTACTGGGTTCGGATCCCAGTCGAGGCATGGGATTTTTAATCCAGATACCGACTCCAAACCCTGAGTGAGTGCTCTGCAAGGCTCAATGGGTAGGTGTAAACCACTTGCACCGACCAGTGATACATAACTGGTTCAACAAAGGCCATGGTTTGTGCTATCCTGCCTGTGGGGAGCGCAAATAAAAGATCCCTTGCTGCTAATCGGAAGAGTAGCCCATGTAGTGGCGACAACGGGTTTCCTCTCAAAATCTGTGTGGTCCTTGACCATATGTCTGACGCCATATAACCGTAAATAAAATGTGTTGAGTAAATAAAATAAATAAAACATTTCTTTCTTTCGGCGCACTTGGTATTTTGCTTAAGTACGCTTAGGAAGTTGTCATGTTCTCGGTGTTTTAACGAATTAAAGTTCAATTCCTTTTTCAATGGTTAATCAAGTATCAACATATTTGTTAAGGGTGCAATTAAAAACAATATTATCAATAATTATATCATAATTTCAAAATAAATCATTCACCTGTTTTCGTGTATATAACGCAAAGTAGGTCAGCCTTATTGATATTAAGAATGTTAAAACCAGTCTAAAACACCTTTCCCGCATTTTTAAAATTATAGTAAACAGTATAAATGTAATTATTTTTGTTCGGTTATTTTTATTTAAACTGAAAAGGAAAACACAGACAAATGCAAACAAAACGAAAGTTTTACACCTTAATTGACAGTCATTTCAGTTCACAATTGTCACATTGTTATAAAAAATAAAAGCGAAATAAGATCCACGTGTGTGCACAATCTACCCGAGAAAAATAAAATCCATGTAGGCATCTTAGCCATGCATGACAATGAACATGTATGCATCTGCAGTATTGTGTCACTCAAGAAAACGATTCCGAAACTGATCATGAGACGAGTCATGTGTGATCGTTCATTTTCATAGTAATATTTTTAACAAGACAAAACAAAAAAGTACTAAAATAATTCTGGGACAATAGTGTAGCGTTTAGGGCTAAAAGTGAGGTCATGGGCGGTCTATAAATAGCGGGGTCAACAATCCACATCTACTGCGCCGAATCACCGGACATGCAAATCGTTTCGGATACAAGGGGGTGCCTATATTTATGCACCATTTTAAAATGTTTATTTACTACAGACATAAACCAATTTGTAGTGTATTTCAGATTATGCACTGCTTCATTGGTGAGAGACACATTTTATTACGTATTTCACAGTGTTCACATAGAAAATGATCCTTGAATGCTTAGGTGCGCCGATACACTTGACAGCACTGTATTTTGTGACTTAACAGTACACACACATTATGTAACTAGATAATATATTCAACTGTTTGTACATAGAGGCGAGTCTTCGTGTCATTAAACAGTTCCCCTTGGTGCAGAGTGCCAGGAATAATACTGGATACCGAGTGTCGGTCACTGACATTATGATCAAACGATAAATCTGAACGGTCCGACTCCAGATCAAACACCATTAAAAGAGCTACATGGTGTACACCAGTATCTCTGAAATAACACGCATTCTGAGACTACTGCTAAAGCAATACATGTTCCCTACCGGGCCGAACAAGTTTTCATATCTCCTAAATTCAAAGACAATAACTCTGTGAAAAATGGGCAATTCACCATGAAAGTTAAACTTGACCTGTAACGGTACGTGTTAAAGGTATATATAAAACATTTCATCTCATTATCTTTAGGTATTGGCTAAAACAAAAAGTCCGGAAAACAAATTTTTATATCTCCTAAGTTTTTTAAATCCCCGACATGATTAAAACTAAATGTTTGAGGAAGCTCCATGCATTAATTTACTGATACAGTTTTAGGTCAAATTACTGGTCCACAAGGATTAGTTTCCTGTATGTCAAGACTTGTAACTTATTTACAACCTATTCTTTAACTATTATCGCATACATAGTTCATTTGGAATAACAAATAATGGGTAAGCAGTATTAACTTGGTTCCATTTTTATTGGTGTAGCCAGTTTTTAGCCTAGTATAAAGGAATTCTTACTGACTGGTCTTAAGTCAGATGTCACAATTGGTAGTGTCCTAGTGCACACTAATGAATATGGTTGTCAGATGTCACTACTGGTAGTGTCCTAGTGCACACTAATGAATATGGTTATCAGATGTCACTACTGGTAGTGTCCTAGTGCACACTAATGCATAGGGTTGTCAGATGTCACTACTGGTAGTGTCTAGTGTACACTAATGAATATGGTTGTCAGATGTCACTACTGGTAGTGTCCTAGTGCACACCAATGAATATGATTGTCAGATGTCACTACTGGTAGTGTCTAGTGTACACTAATGAATATGGTTGTCAGATGTCACCACTGGTAGTGTCTAGTGTACAATAATGAATATGGTTGTCAGATGTCACTACTGGTAGTGTCCTAGTAAACACTAATGAATATGGTTGTCAGATGTCACTACTAGTGTCCTATTGCACACCAATGAATATGGTTGTCAGATGTCACCACTGGTAGTGTCTAGTGCACACAAATGAATATGGTTGTCAGATGTCACCACTGGTAGTGTCTAGTGTACACTAATGAATATGGTTGTCAGATGTCACCACTGGTAGTGTCCTAGTGTACACTAATGAATATGGTTGTCAGATGTCACCACTGGTAGTGTCCTAGTGCATACCAATGAATATGGTTATCAGATGTCACTACTGGTAGTGTCCTAGTGCACACTAATGCATAGGGTTGTCAGATGTCACTACTGGTAGTGTCCTAGTGCATACTAATGAATAGGGTTGTCAGGTGTCACTACTGGTAGTCTCCAGTGTACACTAATGAATATTGTTGTCAGATGTCACTACTGGTAGTGTCCTAGTTCACACTAGTTAAATGCATATGGTTGTCAGATGTCACTACTGGTAGTGTCCTAGGGCACACCAATGAATATGGTTGTCAGATGTCACTACTGGTAGTGTCCTAGTGCACACCAATGAATATGGTTGTCAGATGTCACTACTGGTAGTGTCCTAGTGCACACCAGTGAATATGGTTGTCAGATGTCACCACTGGTAGTGTCTAGTGTACACTAATGAATATGGTTGTCATATGTCACCACTGGTAGTGTCCTAGTGCACAACAATGAATATGGTTGTCAGATGTCACTACTGGTAGTGTCTAGTGTACACTAATGAATATGGTTGTCAGATGTCACCACTGGTAGTGTCTAGTGTACACTAATGAATATGGTTGTCAGATGTCACCACTGGTAGTGTCTAGTGTACACTAATGAATATGGTTGTCAGATGTCACCACTGGTAGTGTCCTAGTGCACACCAATGAATATGGTTGTCAGATGTCACTACTGGTAGTGTCCTAGTTCACACTAGTTAAATGCATATGGTTGTCAGATGTCACTACTGGTAGTGTCCTAGGGCACACCAATGAATATGGTTGTCAGATGTCACTACTGGTAGTGTCCTAGTGCACACCAATGAATATGGTTGTCAGATGTCACTACTGGTAGTGTCCTAGTGCACACCAATGAATATGGTTGTCAGACGTCATTAGTGGTAGTGTCCTAGTGCACACCAATGAATATGGTTGTCAGACGTCATTAGTGGTAGTGTCCTAGTGCACACCAATGAATATGGTTATCAGACGTCACTACTGGTAGTGTCCTAGTGCACACCAATGAATATGGTTATCAGACGTCACTACTGGTAATGTCTAGTGCACACCAATGAATATGGTTATCAGACGTCACTACTGGTAGTGTTCTAATACACACCAATGAATATGGTTATCAGACGTCACTACTGGTAGTGTCCTAGTGCACACCAATGAATATGGTTATCATATGTCACTACTGGTAGTGTCCTAGTGCACACCAATGAATATGGTTATCAGATGTCACTACTGGTAGTGTCTAGTGCACACCAATGAATATGGTTATCAGATGTCACTACTGGTAGTGTCCTAGTGCACACCAATGAATATGGTTATCAGATGTCACTACTGGTAGTGTCCTAGTGCACACCAATGAATATGGTTATCAGATGTCACTACGGGTAGTGTCCTAGTGCACACCAATGAATATGGTTATCAGATGTCACTACTGGTAGTGTCCTAGTGCACACCAATGAATATGGTTATCAGATGTCACTACGGGTAGTGTCCTAGTGCACACCAATGAATATGGTTATCAGATGTCACTACTGGTAGTGTCCTAGTGCACACCAATGAATATGCTTATCCCATTAATATAATGAGACTGTCTCTAGAATGTGGTCTGTCAGTAATAACTTCAGATTAACATCTCCAAACAACCTGCCTGTCCTATAGCTGTACCCCGTCATGTAGCTGTACCCTGTCTATATTAGGAAAGAGCTAACTGTCCATTTTCATGACCAAATGTTTGACAAGTACTGTGTCTAAATCTGAGGCCATATACCGGTAGGTACCTCAGAGTTCACTCAACACAGTAAACTTATAAGGTAGTGAATAACACATGTAAATTAACATTATATATGTGACTAAAGGTCTGTGGCATGGGTTTTACAAAACTATTTCAGACACAATACCTGGCCATTGGTTGATGGTTGAAATTTACCATTTTCAACACTAAATACGCTCTAGCTGTATCCTCACATATGACCAGGATAGAAGTAAAGGCGACTACATAACTACATGATATCAATGGACACTGTGTTTTTTTTTTTTATTAACGATACCACTAGAGCACATTGATTAATTAATCATCAGCTATTAGATGTCAAACATTTGGTAATTCTGACACGTAGTCATCAGAGGAAACCCATTACATTTTTCTAACTCAGCAAGGTGGTTCGATCCTATGACACAAGCACCTCAAGCAAGAACTCAACCAACTGAGCATGTGTAAATAAGGGCTGGACATCAAGGTATTAACCTAATTTGAACACTTTTCACACAAACTGGTAATGAAAATTCCACCAGAAACCCGTAACTATATGTCTGACGCCATATAACCATAAATAAAATGTGTTGAGTGCGTCGTTAAATAAAACATTTCTTTCTTTCCACCAGAAACCCTCGTTTTTGTACAGACAATCTTCTGATCAATGTTCAATCTGAAATTATAAAATGAGCAATATTTAAGTAAATAAAACCACAATATTGAGAGAGAGAGAGAGAGAGAGAGAGAGAGAGAGAGAGAGAGAGAGTCGGAGTCACAGAGAGAGACAGAGACAGAGACAAAGACGGACAGAAATAAAGAGAGAGAGAGAATGTGTGTTGACAGAAAGAGAGGGAGGGACAGAGAGACAAAAAGTGTGTTTGTTTTGTTTAATGACACCACTAGAGCACATTGATTTATTAAATTTCCCTATTAGTAGCAAGGGAGCTTTTATATGCACAAATCCACATACCAAGCACATACCAGGGCCTTTGATATACCAGCCATGGCGCACTGAAATAGAAATAGTCCAATGGGCCCACAAATGGGGATTGATCCTAGACCAACCGCGCATAAAGTGAGTGCTTTAGCACTGGGCTATGTTCCGTCCCTTGGACAGACAGACAGAAACAGACAGACAGAAACAGACAGACAGAGTGAGACAGACAGACAGACAGACAGACAGAGTGAGACAGACAGAGTGAGACAGACAGAAACAGACAGACAGAGTGAGAGTTATCGCCCTATCATGGACGGGTATATCTGCTGTGTAGGTTTCATTCCACATGATTGATTGAATGTTTGTTTAACGACACCCCAGCACAAAAATACATATCGGCTATTGGGTGTCACAAATGGTAAGTATATGAACATATTTATATAGACTCATGTAAAACCACAGTGCAAGGAGCTGTGGGGGGAAAGTATAATACAATATATAAAATCAAGTTAAGTATATCTTAAAATTTTGTATAGAAGTCAAAGTGTTTTAAAAACTTTACAATTAACATTGGATGGAATTTAAACGATTCCAAAACATTTCTGTTGCCAAATATATCATTTCTTGTCGGCTTGAGATGATCACACTCCACCAAAATGTGCCGCACAGTCAGTGTACACTGACAGTGTTCACACTGAGGAGGAGGGTCCTTCTTTAAAATAAATGAATGCGTCAAATATGTATGGCCGATGCGGGCACGGCATAAGACTACTTCATCCTTCCTGCATCGCCTGTAGGATGACTGCCACTCTCCCAGAACTGCCTTGACAGAATGAAGCTTATTCGCAACCGCACCGTCCCAATCATCTTGCCAAGTCGAAAAGATATATTGGTTAATATGAAATTTAAAATCACTGTAGGGGACACCAACATGGACACGGGGCAAGTTCAAAGCAGACTTGGCAGCAACATCTGCCTTTTCGTTACCCCTAATGCCAACATAGCTGGGTACCCAACACAGTATAACATCTTTATTGGCAATTGATAAAAAGACACACTTTCGTATCACCATCCCAACTAAGGGGTGCTTATATTAGTCAAATACAAAATAGTATTATACATCCTTATTTCATCAATATGACTGCTAGTGAATCAAATTTACATCAAACAATGAATACCATATATAATTTTTTTAAAAGCATCATAAGCATAATAACCAGTGATCACAGACATCAGAATTGGGGAGGAGGGGTAGTGCAGGGGAGCAATGTACCTCCAACTCTAAAGATAAACCACTGACCCCAAACACTGAAAACTGAATTAATATAAAACTCCCCACCCACCCACCCCAAGTTGCTATCATTGCCCAACACCAGTGGTGATGTAAAACAATTTGTTATCCGATTAAATGGTTAAAGATGTCTTTATAATCCTATTTACAAGTGTTTGCCATTTTGTTGCAGTACAACGTAGATTAGGAAGTGGACACTGTCAAGAGGCGACAGTCATCTGGTAGCAGACACCATGGTGGTGTACACAGGAACTCAGCAGACAAAGTCAAGAAAAACTCTCTCAACTGCTTTAAACTGCAGGTCATGCTGACCTCCATCTCAGCTGTGATACAAGGTAACACCCACACATGCATAATACTGTCAGAGTTTTCATTTCAAACAATGTGGGAGTAAAATTAGATGGGTGTGCAAAACATTATCAGTTTTATCAGGACACACATACACATGGGATACAAAAAAACCCAACCCTCCCCCTATAAAAAATTAAGGAAGCAAGGAATGTTTTATTTAATGACACACTCAACACATTTTAATTATGGTTATATGGCAGTAGGCATGTGGTTAAGAACTACACAGATAATAAGAGTGGAAACCCGCTACAGCCATGAAATGCCATACTTTTGTCAATTAGCAGCAAGGGATCTTTTGTATCCAGCATCCCACAGACAGGATAGTACATACCATTGTGGAGCACTGGGTGGAATGAGAAATAGCCCAATGGGTCCACTGGGTGGAATGAGAAATAGTCCAATGGGCCCACCAGTCGATTCTAGACTTGCCGCACATAAGGCGAGCACTTTACCACTGGGCTATGATCTGCCCCTACACTTTATTTTGTGTACTTATGATGTATATACTTATATACACCTATGAACGCGATGATCACCCAACAATATTACAGCTAAGCAGTTAAAACGACAATCAAATTTAACATCACATATTAATAAAAAGCACAACAAAAGGTAGCTTTCCAATATATTGAAATTGTTTATAATTACATCTAACACCAATTGGTAAATCACCCTGATCTCCTGTTCTTGGTAAAGGCGGACAGACACCACAAAACAATGGACTACCAGTATGTACAGACACAGACACCACAAAACAATGGACTACCAGTACTTACATACACAGACAGATACCAGACACCACAAAACTATGGACTACCAGTATGTACAGACACAGACAGATACCAGACACCACAAAACAATGGACTACCAGTACTTACATACACAGACACCAGAAACCACAAAACAATTGGACTACCAGTATGTACAGACACAGACAGATACCAGACACCACAAAACAATGGACTACCAGTATGTACAGACACAGACACCACAAAACAATGGATTACCAGTATGTACAGACACAGACACCACAAAACAATGGACTACCAGTACTTACATACACAGTACCAGACACCACAAAACAATGGACTACCAGTATGTACAGACACAGACACCACAAAACAATGGACTACCAGTACTTACATACACAGACACCAGACACCACAAAACAATGGACTACCAGTATGTACAGACACATACACCACAAAACAATGGACTACCAGTATGTACAGACACAGACACCGACACCACAAAACAATGGACTACCAGTACTTACATACACAGACACCAGACACTATAAAACAATGGACTACCAGTACTTACATATACAGACACCAAACACAACAAAACAATGGACTACCAGTATGTACAGACACAGACAGATACCACAAAACAATGGACTATGAGTATGTACAGACACAGACAGATACCAGACACCACAAAACAATGGACTACCAGTACTTACATATACAGACACCAAACACCACAAAACAATGGACTACCAGTACTTACATATACAGACACCAAACACCACAAAACAATGGACTACCAGTATGTACAGACACAGACAGACACCACAAAACAATGGACTATGAGTATGTACAGACACAGACAGATACCAGACACCACAAAACAATGGATTACCAGTATGTACAGACACAGACACCACAAAACAATGGACTACCAGTACTTACATATACAGACACCAAACACCACAAAACAATGGACTACCAGTATGTACAGACACAGACAAATACCACAAAACAATGGACTATGAGTATGTACAGACACAGACAGATACCAGACACCACAAAACAATGGACTACCAGTACTTACATATACAGACACCAAACACCACAAAACAATGGACTACCAGTACTTACATATACAGACACCAAACACCACAAAACAATGGACTACCAGTATGTACAGACACAGACAGACACCACAAAACAATGGACTATGAGTATGTACAGACACAGACAGATACTGGTAATCCATTGTTTTGTGGTGTCTGTGTCTGTACATACTGGTAATCCATTGTTTTGTGGTGTCTGGTATGTACAGACACAGACACCACAAAACAATGGACTACCAGTACTTACATACACAGATACCAGACACCACAAAACAATGGACTACCAGTATGTACAGACACAGACACCACAAAACAATGGACTACCAGTACTTACATACACAGACACCAGACACCACAAAACAATGGACTACCAGTATGTACAGACACATACACCACAAAACAATGGACTACCAGTATGTACAGACACAGACACCACAAAACAATGGACTACCAGTACTTACATACACAGACACCAGACACCACACAACAATGGACTACCAGTATGTACAGACACATACACCACAAAACAATGGACTACCAGTATGTACTGACACAGACACCACAAAACAATGGACTACCAGTATGTACAGACACCACAAAACAATGGACTACCAGTATGTACAGACACAGACACCACAAAACAATGGACTACCAGTACTTACATACACAGACACCAGACACCACAAAACAATGGACTACCAGTATGTACAGACACAGACAAACACCACAAAACAATGGTCTACCAGTATGTACAGACACAGACACCACAAAACAATGGACTACCAGTACTTACATACACAGACACCAGACACCACAAAACAATGGACTATGACAATGGACACCACAAAACAATGGACTACAGTATGTACAGACACAGACAAACACCACAAAACAATGGACTACCAGTATGTACAGACACAGACACCACAAAACAATGGACTACCAGTACTTACATACACAGATACCAGACACCACAAAACAATGGACAACCAGTATGTACAGACACCACAAAACAATGGACTACCAGTACTTACATACAGACACCAGACACCACAAAACAATGGACTACCAGTATGTACAGACACAGACACTACAAAACAATGGACTACCAGTACTTACATATATAGACACCAGACACCACAAAACAATGGACTACCAGTATGTACAGACACAGACACCACAAAACAATGGACTACCAGTACTTACATACACAGATACCAGACACCACAAAACAATGGACAACCAGTATGTACAGACACCACAAAACAATGGACTACCAGTACTTACATACACAGACACCAGACACCACAAAACAATGGACTACCAGTATGTACAGACACAGACACTACAAAACAATGGACTACCTGTACTTACATACACAGACACCAGACACCACAAAACAATGGACTACGAGTATGTACAGACACTACAAAACAATGGACTACCAGTATGTACAGACACAGACACCACAAAACAATGGACTACCAGTACTTACATACACAGACAGATACCAGACACCACAAAACAATGGACTACCAGTATGTACAGACACAGACACCACAAAACAATGGACTACCAGTACTTACATACACAGACAGATACCAGACACCACAAAACAATGGACTACCAGTATGTACAGACACCACAAAACAATAGACTACCAGTACTTACATACACAGACAGATACCAGACACAACAAAACAATGGACTACCAGTATGTACAGACACAGACAAACACCACAAAACAATGGTCTACCAGTATGTACAGACACAGACACCACAAAACAATGGACTACCTGTACTTACATACACAGACACCAGACACCACAAAACAATGGACTATGAGTATGTACAGACACAGACAAACACCACAAAACTATGGACTACCAGTATGTACAGACACTACAAAACAATGGACTACCAGTATGTACAGACACCACAAAACAATGGACTACCAGTATGTACAGACACAGACACCACAAAACAATGGACTACCAGTACTTACATACACAGACACAGACACTACAAAACAATGGACTACCAGTACTTACATACACAGACACCAGACACCACAAAACAATGGACTACCAGTACTTACATACACAGACACCAGACACCACAAAACAATGGACTACCAGTATGTACAGACACAGACAAACACCACAAACAATGGTCTACCAGTATGTACAGACACAGACACCACAAAACAATGGACTACCAGTACTTACATACACAGACACCAGACACCACAAAACAATGGACTACCAGTATGTACAGACACAGACACCACAAAACAATGGACTACCAGTACTTACATACACAGACACCAGACACCACAAAACAATGGACTATGAGTATGTACAGACACAGACAAACACCACAAAACTATGGACTACCAGTATGTACAGACACAGACACCACAAAACTATGGACTACCAGTATGTACAGACACAGACAAACACCACAAAACTATGGACTACCAGTAGTTACATGTAAATACGTGTACCTGTTAGTGTAATACCATAGATCATGTGAGTACAGGAATAACACACAACAAAACTGGTCTAATGCACTTACGTTGCTCTCTACTCACGGACAGCGTATCTACCTTTTTTATTAGCTCATAGCATAGCACTTACTATACTTTACTCTCTAATCATGAAGGGGAAGAGAGAGTGTAAGTCACATAGAGAGGGATAGAGAGAGAGGGGGTAGGGGTGAGAGAGAGAGAGAGAGAGAGAGAGAGAGAGAGAGAGAGAGAGAGATAGGAAGAAAAGAAGAGACCTAGATACAGAGACAGAGATAGACAGACAGACAGACACAGACAGAGACACTATACATACATGAATGTGCAAAATTTCACCACAAACTGAGTCACCATCATCATTATAATAACAGGTTACAATGATGAGAAAATTCACGAATTTGATTCTAAGAAACCATGTAACCAAACAATGACGCGTCACCATGGCTGTTCAAGAGTGAGACAAACCCACTTTTAGCAATTATTTTCCTTTTGCTGCAGTTCTTTGCTGTAAAATGTTAAATGTACCAGTTCATTATAAAACAAACCCCTTTTAAAAATTTCGAGTAACATCCATGATGTCTATACAAAGTCGAGACACAGATACACACACTCGAGTACACTCAACAAAGTTAAGAGCAGTAGACCTTTTGGTAATTCCAGGGCTCACACTGGATATTGGGGGATTTTGTTTGATATGTAGAGTATTTCCTTGAAAATCAACCCATGCAATTGCCCACAGCAATTGGCAATGCCTTGGATTATATTCAGGGGTTTTTTTCAATTACATGTTTTTTTTCTGTGGACATTTTCTTAATTGCAGGGGATAAAAATGATTGAAAAGTCGCTAATTTTAAAAGAAGATGGCACAATGTCGATAAGATACAATGGAAGAAGCTGTATTTTAAAAATATTTAACGAAACATGCCAAAATATCTACTGGCCCTTAATTAATTTGTCGAGTATACACAGACAGACACCGGAAGAAGCAGGTTATTTTAGATATATTTTGTCGAGTATACACATTCTGTATTACGGACAGACACCGATAAACACCAGGTTATTGGACTAATATAATTTGTCGAGTATACACATTCTGTATTACGCGGACAGACACCGATAAACACCAGGTTATTGGACAGATATATTTTGTCGAGTATACACATTCTGTATTACGCGGACAGACACCGATAAACACCAGGTTATTGGACAGATATATTTTGTCGAGTATACACATTCTGTATTATGCGGACAGACACCGATAAACACCAGGTTATTGGACAGATGTATTTTGTTGAGTCTACACATTCTGTATTACGCGGACAGATACCGATAAACACCAGTTTATTGGACAGATGTAATTTGTCTAGTGCACATATTCTGTATTACGTGGACAGATACCGATAAAATTTTGTCGCTATTTTGCGGACAGACGAAAAGACCATTTTATTGGACAGATGTATTTTGTGGAGTATACACATTCTGTATTACGCAGACAGACACCGATAAACACAGTTTATTGGACCAGTATACACATTCTGTATTGGACAGACACCGTAAACACCAGGTTTTGATTGAGTATACACATTCTGTATTACGCGGACAGATACCGATAAACACCAGTTTATTGGACAGATGTAATTTGTCTAGTGCACATATTCTGTATTACGTGGACAGACACCGATAAACACCATTTTATTGGACAGATGTATTTTGTGGAGTATACACATTCTGTATTACGCAGACAGACACCGATAAACACCAGGTTATTGGACAGATGTACACATTCTGTATTTTGTCATTTTATTGGACAGATGAGTATACACATTCTGTATTACGCGGACAGACACCAGTTTATTGGACAGAAACACCAGACAGACACCGATAAACACCAGGTTTGGACAGATGTATTTTGTGGAGTATACACATTCTGTATTACGCGGACAGACACCGATAAACACCAGTTTATTGGACAGATGTAATTTGTTGAGTATACACATTCTGTATTATGCGGACAGACACCGATAAACACCAGGTTATTGGACAGATGTATTTTGTTGAGTATACACATTCTGTATTATTGGACAGATGTGGACAGACACCGATAAACACCAGGTTATTGGACAGATGTATTTTGTTGAGTATACACATTCTGTATTACGCGGACACCGATAAACACCATTTTATTGGACAATGTACACTGTATGGACAGATGTATTTGTCGAGTATACACATTCTGTATTACGCGGACAGACACCGATAAACACCAGGTTATTGGACAGATGTATTTTGTCGAGTATACACATTCTGTATTACGCGGACAGACACCGATAAACACCAGGTTATTGGACAGATGTATTTTGTTGAGTATACACATTCTGTATTATGTGGACAGACACCGATAAACACCAGGTTATTGGACAGATGTATTTTGTTGAGTATACACATTCTGTATTATGTGGACAGACACCGATAAACACCAGGTTATTGGACAGATGTATTTTGTTGAGTATACACATTCTGTATTATGTGGACAGACACCGATAAACACCAGGTTATTGGACAGATGTATTTTGTTGAGTATACACATTCTGTATTATGTGGACAGACACCGATAAACACCAGGTTATTGGACAGATGTATTTTGTTGAGTATACACATTCTGTATTATGTGGACAGACACCGATAAACACCAGGTTATTGGACAGATGTATTTTTGTTGAGTATACACATTCTGTATTATGTGGACAGACACCGATAAACACCAGGTTATTGGACAGATGTATTTTGTTGAGTATACACATTCTGTATTATGTGGACAGACACCGATAAACACCAGGTTATTGGACAGATGTATTTTGTTGAGTATACACATTCTGTATTATGTGGACAGACACCGATAAACACCAGGTTATTGGACAGATGTATTTTGTTGAGTATACACATTCTGTATTATTGGACAGACACCGATAAACACCAGGTTATTGGACAGATGTATTTTGTTGAGTATACACATTCTGTATTATGTGGACAGACACCGATAAACACCAGTTTATTGGACAGATGTAATTTGTTGAGTATACACATTCTGTATTATGTGGACAGACACCGATAAACACCAGGTTATTGGACAGATGTATTTTGTTGAGTATACACCAGTTTATTGGACAGATGTATAATAAACTTGCAAATGTTGTCACAAATGAATAAATCCAGTGATTTCCTGAACATACACAATAGGCCTTGCTATCTAACATCAGTATCAAACATGATCTGCATGACACTGACAAAGAGCCAACCTGTTTGTGTTTAAATGTCAGTGACAAAGAGCCAACCTGTTTGTGTTTAAATGTCAGTGACAAAAAGCCAACCTGTTTGTTTTTACATGTTAGTGACAAAGAGCCAACCTGTTTGTGTTTAAATGTCAGTGACAAAAAGCCAACCTGTTTGTGTTTAAATGTCAGTGACAAAGAGCCAACCTGTTTGTGTTTAAATGTCAGTGACAAAGAGCCAACCTGTTTGTGTTTAAATGTCAATGACAAAGAGCCAACCTGTTTGTGTTTAAATGTCAGTGACAAAGAGCCAACCTGTTTGTTTTTACATGTCAGTGACAAAGAGCCAACCTGTTTGTGTTTAAATGTCAGTGACAAAGAGCCAACCTGTTTGTGTTTAAATGTCAGTGACAAAGAGCCAACCTGTTTGTGTTTACATGTCAGTGACAAAGAGCCAACCTGTTTGTGTTTACATGTCAGTGACAAAGAGCCAACCTGTTTGTGTTTAAATGTCAGTCCTCAAAAAGAAGACTTGCCAATACAGGTAACATGTGTTACAGGAAATCAGTCATTATAGAATACAGAGGAATAAATATTTCAGAATTAGTTCAATTTAAGCAACATTCATGAAGTAGTATAATATTACGTATTAATATGTGTCACCATGATACATTGATAAAGTAGTATAATATTACATATTAATATGTGTCACCATGATACATTGATAAAGTAGTATAATATTACGTATTAATATGTGTCACCATGATATATTGATAAAGTAGTATAATATTACGTATTAATATGTGTCACCATGATATATTGATAAAGTAGTATAATATTATGTATTAATGTCACTGATATATTGATAAAGTAGTATATTATGTATTAATATGTGTCACTGTGATATATTGATAAAGTAGTATAATGTTAAGTACATGTATTAAAGGGACATTCCTGAGTTTGCTGCACTTTTTAAGATGTTATCGACAAAAAAAGACTTTTTAACGATTGTAATTACATATCAAATATATTTTTCTGCATAAAAATATTAGTGGCTGTATATTAAACATATTTTTACTAGGTTAAATTTCATTTTATTTCCAAAAATATAATTTTTTCGTACGTACGAAATTATTTGAAGACAAAATTCAATTTGGGCTTCTTACAAATATTAAGATGACTAGAAACACATTGAATATTCAGACACTGATATTATAAACCAGAAAATATATTTAATATGTAAGTTTAATCGTAGAACTATTTTATTAGTCAAAAACATCTTACAATACAGCAAACTTGGGAATGTCCCTTTAATATGTTGCTGATATTTTCATTTAAGTAGTATATTATGTATTAATGTGTTTCACTGGTTTGTACACTCATGAAATTGTTGTATGCTTGCGTAATGGTTTGTATACTCTGTAAGCTCGTGAAATGGTTTGTACACTCATGAAATGGTTGTATGCTTGCGTAATGGTTTGTAAGCTCGTGAAATGATTTGTACAAGTTCATGAAATGGTTTGTATGCTCTGTAAGCTTGTGAAATAGTTTGTACAAGTTCATGAAATGGTTTGAACACTCATGAAATGGTTGTATACTTGCGTAATGGTTTGTAAGCTCGTGAAATGATTTGTACAAGTTCATGAAATGGTTTGTATGCTCTGTAAGCTTGTGAAATAGTTTGTACAAGTTCATGAAATGGTTTGAACAGTCATGAAATGGTTTGTATGCTTGTGAAATGGTTTGTACACTCGTGAAATGGTTTGTACAAGCTCGTGAAATGGTTTGTACAAGCTCGTGAAATGGTCTGTACACTCGTAAAATGGTTTGTACAAGCCTGTGAAAGTTTGTATGCTGGTGAAATAGTTTGTACAAAGTTTTTGAAATGGTTTGTACACTCATGAAATTGTTTGTACAAGCTCATGAAATGGTTTGTACACTCTTGAAATGATTTGTACACTCGTGAAATGGTTTGTACAAGCTAGTGAAATGGTTATTACACTCATGAAATAGTTTGTACACTCATGAAATAGTTTGTACAAGCTTGTGAAATGATTTGTACAAGCTCATGAAATGGTTTGTACAATACACTCGTGAAATGATTTGTACAAGCTTGTGAAATGGTTTGTACACTCGTGAAATGGTTTGTACAAGGTCGTGAAATGGTTTGTACACTCATGAAATAGTTTGTATGCTCATCAAATAGTTTGAACGCTTATGAAATGATTTGTACAAGCTCGTGAAAATGTTGGTAACTGTGAACTGCCTTTTATAATTTATCTCTACTAGTATAGTTGAACAAACTCAGTGGCAATGTACAAGGTTAATTTGCGCAGTGGCTTGGTGTTCATGTGTTGCTATAAATATCTCAGACATGTTGCTATACTGTCGGGCTGACCTCACCAATCTATTATCCAGTGAATACAAAATATAACCTAAACAGCAGAAGCTGTGTCACTTAGACCTGGCAAGCGATTTGTTCACTCCTAACTCCTAGTTACAAGGGGCCAAGGAAGGGGGATTCTCTAACATCAGGAGGGGGGGGGGGGGGGGGGGGTCTATAATGTCAGGTGGTAATATACTGTAAAAAGAAATGAATGAGTATAAAAAGGAGATTGTTGTCACACTGTTCAAGTATCCACATCTATTTAACATCCACCTGTTCTAGGAAACCATCTTACTGTGAGGACATCAGAGCTGGGTTTTTTAATAGCCAGGTCACATTTATTTAAAGTGCTTATTTATCGATGTACATGGGTTTTTTTAAAGATTATATCAAACATACTTTTCTAACCTAATCTGTGCTGTTGAATTCAAAATAAATGATGGGCATTTGAGAAATTGCGTTTAGGGGGTCAAAATGACAAAAACAAAATATGTTAGCGATTTACAAAATAATGCTTATATGTAGTTAAAATAGCAAAAACAAAAACATGCTTTTAGACTTAGATACAACAACATATTCGCGACACAATAATTTTGTAAACACTCATATTATGATACCCCCCTCCCCCCAATGTAATTTTTCAGATAGACAACATATTTATTTGTATTCAGCAAACCTATATTGTAATAGAAAAGAAAAAAACCGAAAACGTCTGTTTTTAAACAATCTAGATACAAATGTGTTTACAAGCATCAAAATAAGAGGCAATCATCTAAACACAATTTTGGGAGAATCATTTTACTATCTCAGAGAGGGAATTATATATTTTTAAAATATATTTTAAATAGTTTAAACAAAAAATGTATGCCTAAATCTACACATTAATATCAGGTTTTTAAAAAATGTATCTGCACCTACCATGTACAAACATAGATCCAAACTTTTAGTGGGGGAGAGAGGGTACTATCAACGTAATGGGGATAAATTGGTTAATGTAAGTCTGGATTTGTAGGTGAAAAAAATATTGATGACCTGAAGCTAAAATTAGAGGATTGATATTTTAGATCTGAATTTCACATAGGCCTGGAGGGGTCAGGGTAGCCTTGCCCCCACCCCCACCCCGATACACAGCTGAAAGACAATCTAAATACAAGAATATAGCCCTAGCTCATAATTCTCCATGTTATTAGAAACTGTTTTAGTACGACCAGAGTTGATTAAAGACAATCTAAATACAAGAATATAGGCCTAGCTCATAATTCTCCATGTTATTAGAAACTGTTTTAGTACGACCAGAGTTGATTATAGACAATCTAAATACAAGAATATAGGCCTAGCTCATAATTCTCCATGTTATTAGAAACTGTTTTAGTACGACCAGAGTTGATTATAGACAATCTAAATACAAGAATATAGGCCTAGCTCATAATTCTCCATGTTATTAGAAACTGTTTTAGTACGACCAGAGTTGATTAAAGACAATCTAAATACAAGAATATAGGCCTAGCTCATAATTCTCCATGTTATTAGAAACTGTTTTAGTACGACCAGAGTTGATTATAGACAATCTAAATACAAGAATATAGGCCTAGCTCATAATTCTCCATGTTATTAGAAACTGTTTTAGTACGACCAGAGTTGATTATAGACAATCTAAATACAAGAATATAGGCCTAGCTCATAATTCTCCATGTTATTAGAAACTGTTTTAGTACGACCAGAGTTGATTAAAGACAATCTAAATACAAGAATATAGGCCTAGCTCATAATTCTCCATGTTATTAGAAACTGTTTTAGTACGACCAGAGTTGATTATAGACAATCTAAATACAAGAATATAGGCCTAGCTCATAATTCTCCATGTTATTAGAAACTGTTTTAGTACGACCAGAGTTGATTATAGACAATATACATGTTTTATAACAATTATATGTGTAAAAATATATTGCACACATATACACACACAACCATGGCATAAAATTTGCATTTTTTAGACAACCAATATGTCGTTCGTGTGGTTTTAGTGTTTACATGAACAATTTTCTTCAGTAGTTCAGATACAAATAAAAAGGTTAATGGGCAACGATATTCAAACAAGCTATTTTCGTAGCTTTTTTCCTATCATAAATACGAAAATATACTTTTTGTGTGCTAGGACTAACTTAAAAACTACCAAGCGAAAATAAAAATTAGGTTTGTTTGTCCTAACCCGACCGACCTATGAAAAGCAACCTGTGTCAAAATCTTTTTTGACCCTTTTGGAGAAGATTAAAAAAATTAAAAAATTAATAAATTTCAATTTAAGCTTAAACAAGTATAATATTTATCTGTAGATGATATTTGTTAAACATTTCAAAATGTCAGTATAATTTAACCAAAATTTATTAACATCAGTTTTGATTCTTTAGAAATTAGAAATTCTGTAAAATGCTATTCATAGTACCCCGGTAACAAGAACACGATTTTCCCGCGACGGTGGCAAGAGATCTTGTGCACCGCAGTACATGCTTGTAATACATGGTACATGTTCTTGTGACAGGCAAAATGGGTTTTAAACTAAATCAATCTAACGGTAGCTGCATTGGTACCTTCGCTGGTACCTTCGCGTGAGCCAGATGAGGCTATGTATGGGTATGCTTTAAAGGGATATACCCCAGTTTTTAAACACTAAGGCATATTGTTGACTATTAGAGCCGTTTTTGATAACTGAAATCATACTTTACTTACATTTTATGGTTTACATTATCAATTTCTGTACATTCAGAATGTTTTTGGTCATCCTGGTGTTTTTAATATCGCAAAATGCATTTCTCATATTTTTAAAAACGCACGTGCGTCTGAGAAATAACAGTTATGGAGTTGAGTTTTAGTCTATTTTTAGAGGGTATTTCACCATTTCAAAGTCACAGACTCATGTTTCACTCAGTTATAACTTTATCCAAATATATTACAGGTTTGTATATTAATTAAAGTTAGTGTAAATTTTCACGGTTTGAAACTAGGGTATGTCCCTTTAATAGTCACAAAGTTAATATTAGTGGTCATTTTGTCCGACACTAGGTACAGTCGCTAGAATAACATCGCGTTTGCTATTAATAGACCTGATTCAATCCAAAAGAGCCTATACAAGTGTCAAACTCCGCGGAGAATCCGTAATCGGCCGACTTATTCCGATTGGCTTGGAATAGCGTAGCCCGAGTACTCTGACTGTAAGAGAGCTAGACGGACATTTTGAAGTTTATACGTAATGAGTAAGTAATGGGTGTCAATTAAAATTTTAAAAAGAAGTTGAAAGATAGGAAGAGTTGCCAGATCGGGAAGAAATAAGATGGAATTCAAAGGAGAGAAAGGAAAGGGGGCAGTGGGATAAAAAAAAAAAAAAAAAAAATTAAAAATTAAAAAATAAAACCCTGACATTTTCCCCACATTGCAAATACTTATGATATCTGTTAAATAACAATAATGAAATAATAGTAAGATGGTTAGCTTTGTATTGTTTTAAAACATTTGAAAAAAGAAACATAATTTTCTACATAATTTTGTACAACTGCATAAGTAGAAAGTTTGTTATATATATATATATTATGTGCATCTATAATTTTGTATTTATTTATTTTATAAATATCATGCGGGAATGCGGGAACTTTTTGACGTGCCCCTATCCAATTTAGGTTCGGGCACGCCCACCCCGGATTTGGCCTCTGACACAGCCAGTGAGCAACTCCGGGGCGGGAGTAAACATCATGTTAATACTCATGCGCGCCATGTCATTAATATAACTGAATTATGTGCCAATACGATTTTACGTGAGTCTTATACAAACATTATATCTCTGTATATATGTATATATTATGTGCTGAAGGGCCATTAGGCCTAATGCGAATAAAGTTATATATCTCATAGCACAACTTTTGATATACCAGTCGTGGAGCACCTGACGCCTGTTCTGGAGGGCGAGCGATCACAGGCACTCACTAGACTGGTTTTTGCATCTAACGTTAGAATCATGTATTGTGATAGAAGACAATGGAACCAGTCAAATTGTTTGTGATCACTCACCCTCCTGAACATACCATTGGTCTTGAGTGCAGGAAAAAACCCACTGCAGAGGCTACTCTTGGTAAACAGCAGAAAGGTAAGGTATGTTTTATATGCACTTCCCATGAGGCAGGATAGCAAACACCAAGTGCAAAATGTAATCATGTGTCCCTGGTCAAGACAATGACAGTCACAGAGCAATGGGAGCAGCAAATACTATAGCCATAGTTTAAAATATGATCATGTGTCCCTGGTCAAGACAGTAACAGTCGCAGGGCAATGAGTGCAGCAAATACCATATAGACTTAGTTTAAAATGTGATCATGTATCCCTGGTCAAGACTATAAGTCATGGGGCAATGGGTGCAGCAAATACCATAGACTTAGTTTAAAATGTGATCACGTGTCCCTGATCAAGACTATAAGTCACAGGGCAATGGGTGTAGCAAATACCATAGCCATAGTTTAAAATGTGATCATGTGTCCCTGCATGGTCAAGACTACAACAATAACAGGACAATGGGTGTAGCAGATACCATAGCCATAGTTTAAAATGCGATCATGTGTCCCTGGTCAAGACTATAAGTCATGGGGCAGTGGGTGCAGCAAATACCATAGCCATAATTTAAAATGTGCTCATGTGTCCCTGCATGGTCAAGACTACAACAATAACAGGACAATGGGTGTAGCAGATACCATAGCCATAGTTTAAAATGTGATCATGTGTCCCTGGTCAAGACTATAAGTCATGGGGCAGTGGGTGCAGCAAATACCATAGCCATAATTTAAAATGTGCTCATGTGTCCCTGGTCAAGACTATAACAATAACGGGACAATGGGTGGAGCAAATACCATAGCCTTAGTTTAAAATGTGATCATGTGTCCCTGGTCAAGACTATAACAATAACGGGACAATGGGTGGAGCAAATACCATAGCCATAATTTAAAATGTGCTCATGTGTCCCTGGTCAAGACTATAACAATAACGGGGCAATGAATATAGCAAATACCATAGCCTTAGTTTAAAATGTGATCATGTGTCCCTGGTCAAGACTGTAAGTCATGGGGCAGTGGGTGCAGCAAACACCATAGCCACAGTTTAAAATGTGCTCATGTGTCCCTGGTCAAGACTATAACAATAACGTGGCAATGGTTGCAGCAAATACCATAGCAATAGTTTAAAACGTGCTCATGTGTCCCTGGTCAAGACTATAACAATAACGGGGCAATGAATATAGAAAACACCATAGCCTTAGTTTAAAATGTGCTCATGTGTCCCTGGTCAAGACTATAACAATAACAGGGCAATGGGTGCAGCAAATACCATAGCAATAGTTTAAAATGTGCTCATGTGTCCCTGGTCAAGACTATAACAATAACGGGACAATGGGTGGAGCAAATACCATAGCCATAATTTAAAATGTGCTCATGTGTCCCTGGTCAAGACTATAACAATAACGGGGCAATGAATATAGCAAATACCATAGCCTTAGTTTAAAATGTGATCATGTGTCCCTGGTCAAGACTGTAAGTCATGGGGCAGTGGGTGCAGCAAACACCATAGCCACAGTTTAAAATGTGCTCATGTGTCCCTGGTCAAGACTATAACAATAACGTGGCAATGGTTGCAGCAAATACCATAGCAATAGTTTAAAACGTGCTCATGTGTCCCTGGTCAAGACTATAACAATAACGGGGCAATGAATATAGAAAACACCATAGCCTTAGTTTAAAATGTGCTCATGTGTCCCTGGTCAAGACTATAACAATAACAGGGCAATGGGTGCAGCAAATACCATAGCAATAGTTTAAAATGTGCTCATGTGTCCCTGGTCAAGACTATAACAATAACGGGACAATGGGTGGAGCAAATACCATAGCCTTAGTTTAAAATGTGATCATGTGTCCCTGGTCAAGACTATAACAATAACGGGACAATGGGTGGAGCAAATACCATAGCCATAATTTAAAATGTGCTCATGTGTCCCTGGTCAAGACTATAACAATAACGGGGCAATGAATATAGCAAATACCATAGCCTTAGTTTAAAATGTGATCATGTGTCCCTGGTCAAGACTGTAAGTCATGGGGCAGTGGGTGCAGCAAACACCATAGCCACAGTTTAAAATGTGCTCATGTGTCCCTGGTCAAGACTATAACAATAACGTGGCAATGGTTGCAGCAAATACCATAGCAATAGTTTAAAACGTGCTCATGTGTCCCTGGTCAAGACTATAACAATAACGGGGCAATGAATATAGAAAACACCATAGCCTTAGTTTAAAATGTGCTCATGTGTCCCTGGTCAAGACTATAACAATAACAGGGCAATGGGTGCAGCAAATACCATAGCAATAGTTTAAAATGTGCTCATGTGTCCCTGGTCAAGACTATAACAATAACAATGGGTGGGCAAATACCATACTTAGTTTAAAATGGGTGGAGCAAATACCATAGCCATAATTTAAAATGTGCTCATGTGTCCCTGGTCAAGACTATAACAATAACGGGGCAATGAATATAGCAAATACCATAGCCTTAGTTTAAAATGTGATCATGTGTCCCTGGTCAAGACTGTAAGTCATGGGGCAGTGGGTGCAGCAAACACCATAGCCACAGTTTAAAATGTGCTCATGTGTCCCTGGTCAAGACTATAACAATAACGTGGCAATGGTTGCAGCAAATACCATAGCAATAGTTTAAAACGTGCTCATGTGTCCCTGGTCAAGACTATAACAATAACGGGGCAATGAATATAGAAAACACCATAGCCTTAGTTTAAAATGTGCTCATGTGTCCCTGGTCAAGACTATAACAATAACAGGGCAATGGGTGCAGCAAATACCATAGCAATAGTTTAAAATGTGCTCATGTGTCCCTGGTCAAGACTATAACAATAACGTGGCAATGGGTGCAGAAAATACCATAGAATTATTTTTAAATGTGATCATGTGACCCTGGTCAAGACTATAAGTCACGGGGCAATGAATGTAGCAAATACCATAGACTTAGCTTAAAATGTGCTCATATGTCCCTGGTCAAAACTATAACAATAACGGGGCAAAGAATGTAGCAGATACCATAGCCACAGTTTAAAATGTGCTCATGTGTCCCTGGTCAAGACTATAACAATCACGGGGCAATGGGTGTAGCAAATACCATAGCCATAGTTTAAAATGTGATCATGTGTCCCTGGTCAAGACTATAACAAGAATGGGGCAATGGGTGCAGCAAATACCATAGCCATAGTTTAAAATGTGCTCATGTGTCCCTGGTCAAGACTATAACAATAACGGGGCAATGAATGCAGCAAATACCATAGCCTTACTTTAAAATGTGTTCATGTGTCCCTGATCAAGACAATAACAATAACGTGGCAATGGGTGCAGAAAATACCATAGAATTATTTTTAAATGTGATCATGTGACCCTGGTCAAGACTATAAGTCACGGGGCAATGAATGTAGCAAATACCATAGACTTAGCTTAAAATGTGCTCATATGTCCCTGGTCAAAACTATAACAATAACGGGGCAAAGAATGTAGCAGATACCATAGCCATAGTTTAAAATGTGCTCATGTGTCCCTGGTCAAGACTATAAGTCACGGGGCAATGGGTGTAGCAAATACCATAGCCATAGTTTAAAATGTGATCATGTGTCCCTGCATGGTCAAGACTATAACAAGAATGGGGCAATGGGTGCAGCAAATACCATAGCCATAGTTTAAAAGGTAATCGTGTGTCCCTGGTCAAGACAATGACAGTTACGGGGCAATGAATGTAGCAAATACCATAGACTTAGTTTAAAACGTGCTCATGTGTTCCTGGTCAAGACTATAACAATAACGGGGCAATGAATGTAGCAAATACCATAGACTTAGTTTAAAATGTGCTCATGTGTCCCTGGTCAGGACTATAACAATAACGGGGCAATGAATGTAGCAAATACCATAGACTTAGTTTAAAATGTGCTCATGTGTCCCTGGTCAAGACTATCACAATAACGGGGCAATGAATGTAGCAAATACCATAGACATAGTTTAAAATGTGCTCATGTGTTCCTGGTCAAGACTATAACAATAACGGGGCAATGAATGTAGCAAATACCATAGCCATAGTTTAAAATGTGCTCATGTGTCTTCAGAAAACAAATATTTGTTTCCTCTCTTTATTATTGGCACCAACAGTTTGTGTACGGTTTAGAGACTGTTCCAAATCAGTTAATACAATGTATAATTAACTCAACCAAAAACATCTGTCAACATTAGAATACTTGCTCTCACATGAAAATACAGATTTATTATTAATTTACAAATAAATTTGAAATATCAATTATTTACAAACAACATTAAGACTTCCAAACCATTATTGGTACAATCAAAGCTGAGCATATGCATTCTTTTTGAAGGATTCAAAGATGACATTACAATTTTTTTTTTTAACTTTCAGAGTAGATTATAGTACAAATAAATCTTTACAAGTGTTTTATGATACTACTTACTAGCTTAATTAGTAGCTGTATAACATACATTTTACTGCATTAAATACATAAATAGTGGAAACAGATTAAAGTTTAAGGCAGAAACCAAGAAATAATTTAGGGTAACTTGAGGGGAAGGGGAAATCTGTTGATGAGGGTAGGTATGGAGAAGACAGTAGTAAGCATACCACTCAAAAAACTAAATCTACTGAGGGGCTTCTTGTTCAAATTATTTATTTCTGTTCTGCAAGTGGTTGGTACGGTGTTCCCACTTAGCACTACCATTTGATAATTTCACATACAGCCTTAAACATGACTGCCAACTTTACAGTGAACAGAAAACATGTGATGTTTGTTTGATGACATCTCCGCACACTGTAAACATGTATTTACTGTCTCACATATGGATATTTCAACATTAATAGTCAACCTGACCTGACCTGACCTGACCTCACCTCACCTCACATATGGATATTTCAACATTAATAGTCAAGCGAAAGTTAGTTTGTTTGATGACATCTCCGCACACTGTAAACATGTATTTACTGTCTCACATATGGATATTTCAACATTAATAGTCAAGAGAAAGTTAGTTTGTTTGATGACATCTCCGCACACTGTAAACATGTATTTACTGTCTCACATATGGATATTTCAACATTAATAGTCAACCTGACCTGACCTGACCTGACCTGACCTGACATATGGATATTTCAACATTAATAGTCAAGAGAAAGTTATTTTGTTTGATGACATCTCTGCACACTGTAAACATGTATTTACTGTCTCACATATGGATATTTCAACATTAATAGTCAACCTGACCTGACCTGACCTGACCTGACCTCACCTCACATATGGATATTTCAACATTAATAGTCAAGCGAAAGTTAGTTTGTTTGATGACATCTCCGCACACTGTAAACATGTATTTACTGTCTCACATATGGATATTTCAACATTAATAGTCAACCTGACCTGACCTGACCTGACCTGACCTGACCTCACATATGGATATTTCAACATTAATAGTCAATCGAAAGTTAGTTTGTTTGATGACATCTCCGCACACTGTAAACATGTATTTACTGTCTCACATATGGATATTTCAACATTAATAGTCAAGCGAAAGTGAGTTTGTTTGATGACATCTCCGCACACTGTAAACATGTATTTACTGTCTCACATATGGATATTTCAACATTAATAGTCAAGCGAAAGTTAGTTTGTTTGATGACATCTCCGCACACTGTAAACATGTATTTACTGTCTCACATATGGATATTTCAACATTAATAGTCAAGCGAAAGTTAGTTTGTTTGATGACATCTCCGCACACTGTAAACATGTATTTACTGTCTCACATATGGATATTTCAACATTAATAGTCAAGAGAAAGTTAGTTTGTTTGATGACATCTCCGCACTGTAAACATGTATTTACTGTCTCACATATGGATATTTCAACATTAATAGTCAAGCGACAGTTAGTTTGTTTCATGACATCTCTGCACACTGTAAACATGTATTTACTGTCTCACATATGGATATTTCAACATTAATAGTCAACCTGACCTGACCTGACCTGACCTGACCTCACATATGGATATTTCAACATTAATAGTCAAGCGAAAGTGAGTTTGTTTCATGACATCTCCGCACACTGTAAACATGTATTTACTGTCTCACATATGGATATTCAACATTAATAGTCAAGCGAAAGTTAGTTTGTTTCATGACATCTCCGCACACTGTAAACATGTATTTACTGTCTCACATATGGAT